>NW_027437536.1:2671359-2973404 GCF_965140245.1 Athene noctua | reverse complement strand
ACCACAACAGCGGGCACTTGTTCCCACAGGATCCCTAGCCTTCTTTAGGCACAGTCACCTGGCACAGTACAGGGCCACCCACAGGATGCTCCACCAATGGTGTCTGCTCCGCCATAGACCTCCTGCCATCCTATTACAGGATATAAGGGAGTCTGCTCAGGCACACTTCTCCCCCTTCTCCTCCTTTTTTCCACTGACCTCGGGGTTTGTAGGGATTTCTTCTTTCAACTTCTCCCCACAACTCCCACGAATCCTCCCAGGTTCCTCTTTTTAAACACATTATCACAGAGCTGCAGCTAGTTGGCATGTCCTGGGTGCAAAGGCAGGTTCAACTTGGAGCTGAGGGAGCTTGGAGAAGTTTGTCACAGTGGGACACCACTGTATCCCCCTTGCCCATTACCAAAAACCCCCTCCACTCACTAAAAGCCAGGATAACATTATAAAGTAAGGACAGTTTTCAGCACTGACATTCAATAGGAATTTTTCCCTGGAAAAAAAAAAAAAAAAAGATTAGGATTACCTGAACCAAACAAGGTATGTGCCAGATAATTGTATAGCATCTTAGTATAAAGCAAGTTTTAATCCACTCTGGGCAATTCATATCAAGTTCAAAGTGTAATCATTGTATGTCTTGATTGGTTGTGACAATCAAAAAGAGGAGGGGGGAAATAGCAGTGAAGAGAACAAAGGTCTAACCTTTAGGAAGTACAGAGTCAATAGCAGTTTTAAACCATATTAAAAGACAGTTCTTATTATATCCAGATTCTAGTTGAACAAGTCTGTTGGGTGACAAGACATCTGATAATAAAATTAATCAGCATTAAAATTTTTCATTTGTATAGCACCTTTTTATGTCATTTTTCCTTTACAAATTTATGCTCGTATGAAATGTAGCAAGTTCTGGGATGGAAGGCAGAATGTAAGTACATAAAGCATTCAGGTAATTCAGATAAAACTATACTGGAGAGATTAAAAAAAAAAAAAAGAAAAGTCTATGTAAGCTAGTGGGATTTAGTTTTCATTGCCACCATATTGGAATGATGGTGGATAGGAAACTGTGATAAACTGCCACTGAAGCGCACCCGAGCTTGGTGTTGTACTGTTTTGTCGACACTGATTTCCCTTTAGATAATAGTGTATTCTGAAACCCAAGAGGAAATTTAGGGATGCAAATGAAGCGGAAAAAATTGTACAGGGAGAAAAAGTAAGTAGAAAATACGTAAGATCTATACATTTAGTGAACAGGTATGTTTAATTATTGTTGCTTTATATGTGCCCATTTTATTGATGCTGTATTAGCTTGCCCAGAATAATTAAAGAGTACAGAATTTAACTTTGTCATTCCTGCCTGAAGCCCATAGTTTACAGCTGGTTTACACATGAAGAGAGAATCAGGTTCTGTTGTTTAAAGTAGCCATTTCACAGAATGACATTGGCTGTGAAGTGGCAAGTAAACAGAGAAACATGGATATTTCTTGTGGGAAGCACTGGAGCTTTCTCTTTCTCTGCCAGGTAGTCCCTTAACAAAAAGAATGAAAATGAATGTGCACATACCTTCTATGGTACTTCAGGGGCATATTCTTCTTTCCAAATCAGAATCTGACTAATTTCAAGACTTCTGGAAATGTTTTCCTCTGTCATGTCCTGCTCAGACAAGGGAAACAAGTTAGGTTAATAGTTGGACTGGGTGATCTTCAAGGTATTTTCCAGCCTAGGCGATCCTGTGATTCTGTGACTTAGATTCGTAAATCCCCAACAGAGTGGACAATGGTGAGACAAGTATCAGAGCCTAAGCAGTTGTTAACTTCCCACAATGTACTAATTTGATACATGATAACTGACTAAGTATGTGAGTTATGGCAAGCAATACAGTATGCCTTGTGTTACTTAATGGTAGCAAAGGAAAAGGGGAAAAAGGAAAGAAGGGAGAAAGAATATAGAGAAATAGAGATCACCAGTCTGAGTTCGTCAGGGATGCATCCCTCTTGCTCACTTCTTCATTTGTCATTTTTCTTTTTTTTCTTTCTCCCTCTTGTTCCTCCCTGCGCCACCCACCCCCCCCCCCTCCCCCTCATTTATACACATTTTCCTTGGGTCTGTCCTCTAGGTCAATCCACATACCTACGTATCCCATGTATGAGGATGGGTAAAGTGCTTCATGGGATGATGTAATTATCATGATCTTGTTAATCTCCATTAGCATATTCAGGGATGTCAACTTTGATATGCATTTCGTGGATAATGAAACAAAGGTCATTCACTGGACAGATGGCCCTTGAAACTTTACAAGATGTACCACAGCATGACCATCCTGCCTTCACAGAACTCCCTCCTCCAGCTGCATCCTGTGCTATCCAGGCAGCTTTATCATCTCCAAACTCCATACTACCCACCCTATGACTAGAGTTTTGCTACTTGTGAGTGTTTGAGATGTTCCTCAGCTCGGAGGGCCTCCACTCCCCTCCATCCCTTATCTCTCTCAGACCGTTTTTTCCTCATGGGCCTGTTTCTCTCAGGCCTTGTTTTTTGGAAGTTACAAGTCATCTCTCACATCCTCTTAAGGCAAGGAAAAATATGCCATCACTTGTACTTAAAATTTGTTTGTTGATGGAAACCTTTAATGTGTGTACATTTTAGTAGTACCTGATGTAATTACTCATACATGATTAAGCAAGAAGGAAACAACATGATCACAGCTATTCTGTAGCACACTAAATAGGACTTCCATGTATCCCTGAGCAGCAATATAGCTTCCTGGGAAAAAAAAAAAAAAATTAGCCATCCCATCAGATATTATTAGCAATGGCAGTGACAGCGAATCCATTGTAATCGCTGCTAAACTGTTCCTATGATTAATTTCTTATTGTAAAAAAGTGTGCTGTGTTGTTGGTTTGAATTTGTATGGCTTTGTTTTCCAGCTCTGAGACCTTTATTGTATGTTTTTGTGCTGGACTGAAGAACTCATTATCAAAGTTTTGTTCCTGCTGTAGATACTCATAAACTGAGATCGATTAACCTTCTATTTGGTAATCTAAATAGCTTGAACTCCTTTAGTCTTTCATTATATGGCATATTTTCCAATTCTTTCTGTATAGGTTGTTATTTGTTCTAGTGAGGCAAGTGAATCTTGCTAGAGAAATCAAAAACCCCTGAAAACTCCTTAAAAAAGAAATCTCGTCTACTTCTCTATCACCTCTTCTTCTTTCCCTGAAAAATAACAATGGACTCAATAAATCTCTTTGTATTTATAATAACATCAATTTTCCCCAAACTATTTTAATAATTAATTGATCTGTTGCACATTTTGGTGTAACTTTAGCCAAATACATTATAATGTGAGGATGAAATACGCAGTACTTTCAAAGTACTTGTTCTCTGGTTTTGTGAAACCTAATATTAACCCCTGTTAAAGGAGGGTCTAATAGTCTTTTTCTATTGGGGAAAAAAAAATAAAGGAATGACTCCACCTCATTTTTTGAGTGAAAGATCCTAATTTAAGGAAAGAGTTCCTGAATATAGGTACCAAACAATATGAAGAGACTTCATATAATACAGTTAATTGAACCCAGACAAATGGTGTCTTTATATGTTTTCTGTAGACTATCTCTAGTCATCTGAAGAAGTAAGGAGCTGCACACTTAAGGACCCTGTCTTTGGCTTCTGTCTTACTAAGCTGGGTGGTTTGCATCACTCTTACTGGGAGTCCATGGGTATCTAACACAGATTTCCAAATTTTTACTGAGTGCATGTTGCCTCAAAATTACATTTGCAAAGCTTCTGTTGGGCTCCTGAGGTTAGCCATAAGACATCCTGTTACAGCTGCATTACCTGAAAATCTCAAATGAAAATTGAAGTTACAGTCCAAAGCTGAAATGTCCCTATTTTGAACTGATGTGTTTACAAGATCCATTTCCTATAAATAGTGCTCTGTGAGTGGACTGGATACATTTCAAAAGCTTTCAATTTCTTTTTATTTTTCACAGGCGTTATGTTTTTATTAATAGCTGGAGAAAAGTCTGACTGAAAATACAAATTTTTGTTTCAGAAAATATCTTCTGGCATGTCCTGTGGATAGAAAACAGAGGGATGTTCCTTTCATATCTTTCTAAAATTTCCCGTAACACTGTCATTTTGGCATCATGGTGTCTATCATAAACCCCGTAAAGTGTTTGATGACTCATATTAGTGAAGAAACTCTAAGTACATGAGAGCCAAAGAGTAACTTCACTTAACTTGATCTACTTAACTATGAACAGCAGCTGAGCAAGTCTTTTTGAAAACATCTTTCCTGTTTATTTTTCAATGCATAATAATGAGAGGTAAAATATTCAACTTACGTTTTTCTGTGAAAGTGACAGACTAAAATAAAGCAAGCCTCTTAATGAAGACTTTTCAACATGTTATTAGCAATACAAAAGTTAAATCTTAGTTTTTATTGGACTTCTTGTTGACAAGTTCTCAGAATAAGTACTTGGTTTTGTTGCCCTTTCTCTAGAAAAATGCTTTTCTTACATGTTTTTTTCACACTTTTGATAACAAAATGTTACTAGCTGACTCCAAAAAAGAAAACTAACTGTGACTGTAAAACTGTAAAATATAATGATGCAGCAAATTTACTCCTAGAGTCTGTTCTACAAAGGTGCTGTCAAAGTACAACAGTTGTCAAGAGAATTAAAGTTGTATTTTCTTTGTATAAAGAGGAAAAACACATAAAAAAGATATGATGTATTCCAGGAAAAACATAGAAAAAATAGATCATGTATTATAGGAGGGAGTTTCATTGCTAGGATTTCAACAGTTTTCCTACTGGCAATTCTGCTCATCCCTTTGTAGCATGATGTAACTACCACTGACGATTAAATACAAAACACACTTTGTATTGGAACAGAATTTAAAATCTGTATCATTTTAAACTTAAAGATAGATTTAGATACCTCACAGAAAGCTCTTCTTTGAAAAGTGAGAGTGAATTCCAAATAGGTCTTAATTACCCTAGATGTATTACAGACAATAAGCTTTTTACTGAAATGAAATGTGATGCTTTAAAAATCCCCTTTACTATAAATGACCAGAGTCTTCTAGCTATATTTTTGGCTCCTTTTGGGCTTAGTGTTTGTTGTAGATTACATTGTGCTGTAAAAATTGGAAACAATAACAGAGCTAATGGTAGATGTTAAATAGAAAACAGTAACATGCGAAGGCAACCATTGATCTACTCCAATCTCCTTCAGAAAATAACAAGGGAAAGTTTCAGAATCGCTGAAATCTAGCTAGTAAGGAGAATTTAAAGCCTGTTAGTCTTTGTATTCTGTTCAGAAACACTGCAGAAAAATCTAGACTTTTGCTTATTTGCAGTACTATTGTAGTACTTTTTTTTTTTTTCTACTAAAAATTTAGTATTGTGTTGTTTATATCCTATGAGTGTATGTATCATTTCATAATGATGTTAATAAAAGCTAGAAGGAAGGGTTGAAAGAGATCTCCATTATTCCCTTAAAATTATCATATTGGAAGTTTAAGAAATTTGTATAATCTCACCTCTTGGGTCAAGTAAAAAGATTGAGTAAGACATATCATACGCAGATCACTCTCAGAAACATATTATAAGTCATATCTACTGTTGGATGTGGAGAGAAAGTGAGAATTTTTTCTACATTATTTATTATTATTATTTCAACTGTCAGGTTGTGCCTAGAATTTAACCCTGTCAGGAACTTTACCAGTGAAGAAATAAGAAAGATTTAGTGAAAAAAAATGTCCCTCTTTAGGAATGTTATTAATCAAAATAGGAAAATATATAAGAAATGGAGAGACAAACAGATTGTTCATTGCAGGGGTGGGTTTACACCATATGTGTTCTTCAGCAGGAGGTTTTGTTGGTGGGGAAATGGAGGAAAAGTAGCTTGACAAAGCTTACTTGATCTGAAATATATCAGTATAGGTTTACAAAAGACAGCATCCAGTTCAGGTAAGGGAAACCCAAGAGACTGCTTGTTGGAAATAAACTATATTTCTCTCACAGATCTTGGGGAAAAAAGGATCTTAGCTTGTGTGTTCTGTCGTGAGTTTGGGTTGAGTTTTATAAGGGACTGCAGATACCATAAAATTAGCTTTAGGGCAAATTAGCCTTCTATGTGAATGATTCAAAATGAACTTGTGCTTAAGTCCTATATGATAAAATGAAATGAAAAGAATGAAACAGGTTGAGGCATGCACACATAACTAAGTAGTGGGAAAACCTGAGTGGCTGAGATGGGGGAGAGAGGGTTGAAGAGAGCTGTCAGACTTTGTTGTTTGACCTTGACAGCAGAGCACTCTGAGTGGCCCACCACTTGGCTCTGGTGAGTAGTACAATTTTAAGAGGTAATTGGTGACTTTCAGCTTGCTGTTAAATCCTAGATCCCAAGGTTTCGAGTTTGACATTAAAACTAAAATTCAGAAAAAAAGCAATCTTGTGTTTAGCTGCAAAGAAATGTTTAAAGGGAAATGAAGAAGGGAAAAAATATAAAAGCAACAAACAAATAAAAATGCCAAAAGCTGAAAATTACTATATGAGAAGGAGAGGAATGGCAGCAAGCAGACAAAATACAGAGGGAAAGATTCAGAAGGTACAGACAACAGTTGATACTGGACATTTCTTGAATTATTTTATGTTGCTATTGCGCTATCTTCACATTCTCAGCTGCTCATTCTTTCTAATACCTTTCCTAAGTCTATGTGTCAGGGTGAGGGGAAATTTGCATAAGTCTTTCTGTGACTACACAGTATAAGGTCTCCTCTATCTACTGCTCATCTAAAGGGTGTTCTTAAGGGGATGGTCTCAAGCCAGTTCTATATTCCTCTTCCTCTGATGGAGTAGTATCTTCTTGAACTGCTTTATGGGTCTGTTTTGCTAGATTTATACTGTTTAGCTCTTCTATGCAGTTTCTTTTTCAAGTTTTCTGTTTATCTAGTGAAGGATAGTGGCTAGGACCTTATAGCAATTATTATACCCCTAGATATTTATCATTTTGTAATTCTGAGGGAAAGATGGAATAAGGTTGATGAAGTAGGCATGGAATAGAGTTAAATTACATCTGTTCTGTCCCCTCTGTTAAACATCCTTTATGAAGCTTAGATTTAGGTCCTAAACATCTGTTTGTCAGCCATCCCACACTTGCTCTCTTTATAAAATACTTTTTCCTTCCCTCAAGGGCTTGACAACAGCTTCAGGGGATCTTTTTATGGTTTGGGGCTCCCCAGTGCAAAAGAGATGCTGACAAGCTGGAGGAGGTACTGTGGAGGTGCCACTAAGATGACTGGTGGTGCTGGACCACAAGACACACAAAAAGACTTCAAAGGAACTTGTTTCACTTAGCCTGCAAAAGGGAAAGTTGTGGAAGCAGGGAAAATCTAATCATAGACTGCCACAATGTAAAGGAGGGTTGCAAAGAAGGTAGAGCTAGACTCTTTGCAGACATCCACAATTAAAGGGCAGGAATTGGCAGTCTTAATCTGCAATAGGATGTAGAAGTGCAAAGAAAAAAAATTCTTTGTTGTGACTGACCCTTTTGGGCAGGTTCTCAGAGATGCTCTGGAGGTTTTCAGAACACCTCTGGGTGAGGTTCAAAGAAAACTGGTCTACCTGTGAGGTTGCGCTTACTTGGAGAAGGCAACTGCACTGGGTGGCACCCCGAGTCCCCTCCAAAACCACATTTTATATGTTTGCAAGTAGCTCACGAGTGTTGTTGTTCCTTGGGGTACGATAAGAGCAGACTGCTGAAAAAGATTTCAAGTGTAAGATTTGATATCTCAGTGGGTGGAAAGGGGGTGTTAGGTGGTTGATCTTGCATATGTCTGTGGAGAAGACTTGAACAGCAGAGAAATTTCAATCCTGTTAAATTCAGCTTTTTAAAAATTAAATTTTGTTTATTTTAAAAGTTCTCTTAAAAATGGACTAATGGCAAAGATGTTATAATTAGAGTTGCAACAAGCAATAATAATCCATAGTTCCAAAGAGCTACAACTTCCTTTGTTTTTGTAGCATAGCAGAAAGCAGCAAAGTTTAATGTTTCTTCTAGAAAATAAAATTGGCTTTTGAGATTAAATAAATTAAAGCTGTAAATTTTGATAAGAAAAATTGCAGGAGTACTTGGGGGTAAAACCAAACATATTCTTTCTGTTTTGTAATGAGTAGCGATAATGTGGATATGTAGGGACGTCTGGGGTGAGAGGAGACTTTACACAGTGTAGAGGGAGTTTGCTGATGTTCTTTGATCAAGAAACGAGATTTGCAGAGGTGTGTGGCATATTGCTGGTACAGAGTTAAAAGCACAGAACCTCAGCTTAGTCTGTCCCTGGCTGCTCTCACATAAACGACTTTGTCAAGAGAAAACAGCAGCATTCTTTTCCTAAGTGTAAGAATAGAGTGAATTTATGGTCTTCAATCTATTAGGAAACAGATGTTCTCAACATATATTACATTTCATGTATATTTCATATACGTGAAATGTGTATGAATGTAGCAGGTCTCAAAAGAGGCCTGAGCCGATCTTGCAAACGTATGATAAACCTTTTTCACTCCATCTATACAACTTGCTCCAAATGTGGCTTAAACGATTTTAAAACTTTTTAGAATGCCTCACAACACCTGAGAAGTATAGAGGTTGATTAGTACCCAGAGTTCAATTGCTTTTTCTTAAGAATATGTATACACTTTTTTTGGCCACATGTATTCATGTTATTACTGTGATGCATAAAATACAAAATTAATCAGATAATGTTAAAAATCAAGAAATTTGGTATCTGGAGACTTTTATTTCATCTCAGGAGACTTCTGTTTCATCTCAAGTTCTTTAAAAAGTCTGAGGAGATGTTATCAAATTCAGATTTACTGCAGATATTTTTTCTCTCATACTGACAATATAAAATATCTGATAATATTTATGTAATTTTATGAAACTGTTTATAGAATCTGCTTTGACAGGATTTACTTAGCAGTGCCTGTGTATTCTTGTCATGCTATATAGCTTGGATTTACTTATGTCAGCTTATAGGTGTCAGTGGTTTCAGAGGAGTTTCCAGATTTCATGAAGCCAAGTTACAAATGATTATAACTTTCCCCTACCCCCATCAACCTGGGTTCCAGGAGCAAATGTTATGTGTTATATTTATACCTGGCTAATGCTGACTGCAGGGCACTACAGTTCATCATTTCTGCTGACCAGTATGAAGTGAATGTGCTCTGAAGTCACCAGGCTTCTTTATTCTGGTGGATCCAAACATTAAGAGATCCTACTCTAACTAGTGAAAATAGGTGGAAGAATCACTGGAACATCATTTAAGATTAATATTGCCAAGTTCTCTGGGGTTTTTGTAAGCAAACATAAGATTTTTCACCACATGTTCCAATGTGATGACATGTAGTAATTTGGAACACTGGGTGCCAGCACACAACATGAAATGTCCGTGATGACCTGCTTTCTTAAGCTAACTTATTTAAAAAAGAATGTGAGACTTGTCAGCTTCTGAAAGCAAAGTGTATTAAAAAACCTGCTACAAGAAGAATTGCATCTAAATTTTTTCCTATCACTGTTTATACCTGTTGATGTCCTCTAATTTTCTGTTCATATAAAATATTTTGACTTTGTCTTCTGTACACAGTAAATTTATTGTAATTGAAGAACCTCCTTTGACATCAACTGATTGCCTCAAGCAACCATAAAGTCCTTGTGCACATATGAACAAATTCCAGCAACTGAGACACTGCACATAAGGATTTTTTCATTTATTAATCCATTTTTCAAAAATTATTATGTGACCTAGACTAAGCCCATAGTGCTAATTCTCTTCAATGCTTTTTGTAATAAGGTTTTGCCTTTTGTGTTCTGTAAACACTATTACTTCATACATTTAAGCAGTTAATTTTAACTTAGGTGAGAGATGAAAGAGTTGGTTTGAATGTATTGGAGCGTGCATATATGTCTGCCAAATAGCAGTTACTGAATTTTTCTGAAGTTTTGTTTATGTTTTATTTTTGTAACTAATCTTCCAATGTTTCTGTTATTTTCCTGGTCTGTGGATTCTCCAAATCTAGAGAAACTAAGAATATACTGAAATTTTTCCCTCTAACAAAAGTTTTCAGTGTACAAGAAATTCAGGGAGCTAGATGACAATCAAACACTCAAGGATAGATAAATTTTTTACAGTATGACAATCAAGATTTATGACTTAAGCTACTCCAAAATACCATGGTGTTTAAAGGAAAAAAAAAAAAAAAAGCCTTTGACTCAATTTTTTCTTACCTAACTCAAGAGTTTTTAAAGAAGTAGTCAGGGTAATCTCTGTAGTAGAAAAAGGTAAGTAGTAAGGCTGAATGGACTATTATATGTCAAAGTAACAGCAAACAACTCATAGGAGCTTGTTCCAATATTAGATCTAATATTAGTTCTGTTCGGTCTGTTTATTTTTGTGTGCTTCAAGCTATGAGTTTTTATCCCAGTGCAAACACAGTTCATTTTGGAAATATTTATTGAAAAATCATCTTTATACTATTTTCTGTTCTTGCAAGCTAGCTATAAAACAAACATAAATATAGTAAGCTAGCTAGTTTAGCTAGCTAAACTATGAATGTTTTATAGTACAAGATCAGCAATTCTCTTCTTCCAAGATTTCTTTCCTTATTCTCTGTGTTCGTTTTGTATGGATGCAAGGATGAACTAAAGTTAATAACAACTTAAGTATTCTGGTGAAATAAAGAGCAAATTAGCAAAGGAAAGACTGACGGTCTGTTCCATTCATTATTTTGCCAAAAATTGTTTTCTGACCCCCCTCTCTGTCTCCAAAACAGTGACAGTAAGGAATTTCTTACTAGATAAGGAAAAAAAAAACCCAAACCCCACACAACAAAAAAACTAATAGCATTTATGTGTTTGGAGTAAAAGGCATAGGAAATCATTATATGTATTTTCCATGATAGTTATGTTAACATTTATTCACTTGATATTACTATATCTGTAGATACTTCAACATACTGTGAGGACTACTTTGCCACATGTGTTCATTATTAAATAACAGTTTAGGTGGGGCTAAAGCACATGAACAAATGTCCTGCTGAAAGGTGTTTGCTTTTGTGGATTTTTTAAATGAAATCTATTTATATATGACCTTGTTTATTAGAACTATTCTTATCAATCTTTTTTCAAGATGGATACTCAGATCTTGCAATATGATTCCTGCTCTGCTCCAGATTTTTATCTTGTTATGATGTCAGTTAAACTGGCTAGGAAAATGAAATACTACAGTATAGATTAATTGATGGATTGATTTTAATAATTTCTGGGATTTCTTCCAATAATTTATTTGAATACTATGAAGATGTAAAGAATGTGAAAAATTTTTTATATAATTCTGTTATACTAAGTTTGTCATATGCATTAATGTCATGTGGTCTTTGTATAAGAAGCTATAAATACATGATAGTGTTTTTGAAGAAATGCATATATTATGAGTAATTATGCTATATGTTTTGTAGAATAGACTTTGGAATTTAAAATTATTGAGACTTGAGACACAACCCTCTTGTGCCCTGCTTCCTTATGCGCCCACAGAAAACTAGACTGTTCCATTCATACTACATGGTATTTTCCTCTCTTGTATTTGAATGACCAGGTAGTCACAGTAAGAATGAGAACAGGTAAGGAACAAATTCTAAATGAAGGAGAAAAAGAGGAACAGAGGTAATCACTTTTGAACAACCTAGAGGAAGGAAGCAGTTTTGCTCCTCAGGTTTCCAGTCTAGCTTTGGATTAAAGATCTGAGGTGAAGCAGGCAGGAGGAGGCCAAGTTGTCTTCTGCACCTCTGTGATTATAATGCATCTTCAGAAGGCCAAAACTAAAAAATAACCAAGAGAATTTCTTTTTATAACCCAAAACTTCATTAGAGTCTAGTTTTCACGTTATTTTCAGTTTAGCCTTATAATGACGTTTAGGGAACTGGAACTGGCAGCTCCTTTGATGAACTGCACCAACAGTGTGATTGCAAGAATGATTTCTTTATTTTTTGTAACCACATATCAATACCTCTGTGCATGCTTCCTGTAGGAAGGACAGCTCTGTGGTAATCTTCCACATCCTCACAGTGGCTATTTAGAGTTATCTTGTGATCCCAAAGGATTGGAAGGGATGTTTAGGAGGCAGGGATTCTTTGACTGTGGACAGCAGAACTTAGCAGTATTTGGTCAAGAAACATTTAGAAGCTTCTGTTTCTTCCAAAATAGCTCACATCAGGAGGAGAGATTGCATGATAAAAGGCATTAAAAGTAAGGACCCAAAAGTACACGCTTCATTAAGACGTTTGGAAATTTAATTTAGCATATATTTTACTCCATCAGAAAGAACTACAAAGCAATATATAACAAACTAACTTTCAGGAAAAATTTTTTTGACCATAAATATGGCAATAACTTCAGACCAATATGAGCAAAGATATTCTAACTAGGTACCTTTGGCCATTCCTTTTATGTGGAAGCAAAATTACTTATTTCTAAGGAAGAAATACGTGCATTGGTGTGGGTGAGAGGAAAGGTGAATTCTTTATTTCCCCATACAGCTAACCACAGGAATTCCTGAAGTATGGAAATAACAACATGGTTTTCTGAATTGCAGCATACTCAGTTCCCACTAATCCACAGGTTCCTTCTGTCACATTCCGACACTGGGCTGTGAGACTCTTCCTTTTTCTTCTTTTTTTTTTCTTCTCCCCCCCCCCCCCCCCCTTTTCTCCGCAGGCTTTCTGCTCACTTCTGACACCCTGAGACCTCTGAATCTTCTGTGCCCAGAGTCTGCCTAGCTCCTACCTAAAGCAAGAGCAACCCTTAAGGGAATTCTTTTGACCCAGTTACTCTTTGTGAGAGAACTTAAAGGACAAACTGAGAACCAACATACAGTGTCTATGATATATTATCAGCTAGTTATGCAGGTGGAACAAGGAAGGAACAGGGTATTACAGAAGTAAAGAAGTTAAAGGGATGGTGGTACGCATTTATGGGGACTCAGATTTGTTAGCGTCTTTAGTAACAGAAGAACTTGTTTACCATAAACTACAGGGAAATCTGGATGAGGCAATATGCTCTTCAATTATGAAGTTTTAGTAAATAGATTAAAAATTGAAGGAATGTGAATCAGAGGGAAATAATTCACAGATGATACTTCTGAATATTAGATTTGCTTTCTGAAACTGTAGATAGGAAATCGTGTGATCTATCGAAAATGGTAGCTGGATGGTGTTCTATGAATAAAACTACCAAATGTAAATATAAAAATAATTAAGAAAAAATATCCTCTGTCCTGAAACTTTATTGCTTTAAATGCTGAACTCTGAAGATATCTTGTATCCTTTCTTGCAAAATGTAGTTTATACTTAGGAGAAAATCATGTCTTGCCTGCATTAGCCAAAGCTGTCTCAGTTTTAGCATGATTAGCAGCCTGCATTCTGCCTTCCTATTACAGCAAAGTATTCAATGGGAAAAGGTCAATGTGATATTTTTGCTGTTTTCTCATAACTCTATGAACAGTAAATAGAATTAAGCCTGAAGAGTTTCAGAATGTTCTGCAAGGAAAGGATGAATCTAGGCAGATCAAGGCAGCTGCAACAATATGCAGGAGCCCACATTTTAGATGCAGAAATGTAATGACTGGGATCTACTTTATGCCCTGGCATTTGGCACAACAGGCCTGTTGAAGTTAACCACCGCAATAAGCTGCGGTATAAATCTTAGATGACAGTTACACCCTTGTTGTGGTGGCTGGTGACTGATGTTGTTAACGAATGTTGCTGAAACATTAGAAACAGCTTTGAATGTGCATTAACCGATGATTCCAGAACAGTCAAAGAGCTAGAAGCACTGTGTATGAATTTCCTCTCGAGAGACTGAAGAATGCAAATTCCTGGTGTCCTGTCAAAAATCAGACTCAATTCAAACAGTTTTAGACAAAACAGAAAACAAAGTAAAAAGATGTGCAGATTTGACTTAGGCAAATGTTTTGAAATATCCTCTTCCCTGCCCCCCCCCCCGCCCCCCTCCCCCCCCCCCCCCCCCCCAAACAACAACAAAAAAACCCACAACCCCACAAGCTGGTTTCCTGATACCTATAATTGAAGAATTTGAGCTGCTTGGGTACCAAAAGGTAATTGGAAAGCTATAAGTAACTAGCTCTTTCCCTGACAAAGGACTTCAGTCTGTTACTTGCTCTACTCCTTCCCCCCCTCTCTCAAACTTCTCCAGGAATGTACTTGATAACCTGTCTTTGGAATTCTGAGGTAATTCCCAGTCTCTACCTCTTAGTGATTTTATCCTAAACTCTGAGTATCTGGTAATACTGGTATTTGTGCCTAGTTTAAATACATTTTCATGCTGACATTTTATATGAGGTAAATGCCTATTGTATCTCACTAATACAGGTGCCTGTACAGTGGCATTTAGTATTTCCTTGCTGGTTACAGAAATGGACAGAAACAAAAGAAACACAGCACATCCACTTTAGAGTACTATGTCAAATGAAAAGAATTGCTCTAAGGCTGAGATGATCCCCAGAGCATACTGGCTCAGAATAGAAAAAGCAATTGAGCCTTGCATCCTGTAGTGTGAACAGCATTCTTATGATATATTCTGTTCTTCTTTGATACTTCCACTTTTATTTCCCCTTTCTACATACATAATTTATTGCTTTCTAGTACGTGGAAGTGTGATGTTGCATAGTTTGTTTAGATTTTCCAGGGGACTAATAAAATAGGTTTCCTTCTCTTTTTTTATGGATAAGTACTAATTTATGTTTTTAACAGAATCTGAGTGACAGGTAGTGAATGATGTATGATCTCCATCTAGTGCAGAAAGACCCATAAACAGCGCTTGAATACTAGCATCCCATTCTCATTTGCAAGATTATATGGCTGCTGCAGTACAAAGAGCATTCAGTTGGTTTGTAGCAGGATTTGCACCTAAGACTATGACTTAACCAAGGAAGCATACGGACTCTGCTGTGAGTAACAAACAGTGGTGTCTCTAGCTCACCCATAACAGCTGTCCTGGAGATGCTGCCTTTTTAAGGCAGCATCCTAATACCGTGCCACATAACTATTTCTTTATGAAGATGTGTAGAGTCAGGTGCTCATTTATGCTTGAAACACCGGTCACAGGCTTCAAAAGTGATGTGATTCAACAGACTCTGTTAAAGTAACTTGGCTCCTAAGTTTGAAAGGCCTTTGTTGTGAAAAAACTTTTAGCAACTGGGGACTAATTGTCTCCTGACGAGGTTTGGAGTTTTCAGTCAACTGGTAGGCACGGCTTACCATAGATTACTATGTTGCATCAGATTAATACTGAAATAATACTAGGAAAGCTTTGAGAGGGCTTCAGTTGCTTTATATGATGAAGAGCATACTGCAAAGAAAATGTGAGCTATGCAGAAAACTGCAATCAGCTTCACAAATAGAGCCTGTCTAATAGCAAACTTTATCATTGTTTAAGTTACTCTTCCAATCAACTGACTGCAGTCACGAGCACCCTGTTGTTGATCCCATTCCAGCTTTATTGAGGGTCTGTGCAAGTGTTTTGGATTAAGGCTTTCCTACACTTTCACACTTTTCATCACATTTATGCAAAACTTCCAGCTCTCCTACAATTAAACACCCTTCCACAGTGAAAAACATTCCCTCTGTGTGTGTGTCTCTTCACAACTTCTTTTAGTAACCTTATAAATGCTGTGTAGACTGCTATGCAGTTCCCAAACTGACAGGCTACTGCAGAGGAAGGATGAGGAATTTTTGGTGCTAGTTCACAAGTGAAGTTCTTGTGAGTAAACTTACGCATTAAGGAAGAGAACTGAATTTAGCTTTCAAAGCACTCTACATATACAGCAAACTCACAGATTCAAGCAGTCCGATAGGACTGAAGAATATGGCTGGATGAGTGTTTTCCATTAACATCTGAGTTCAAGTCATTCAATTTGCTGAGTGGAAGTTGTCCCAGTATTTGGTTAGTCTCCATAAATCTGTCTGGATTTTAAAAGCATCAGATTGTGTTGTGCTTGGGGGACAGAGGCCATACAGAACAGAATGCTCAACAGTATGTTTAAAAAAAAGATAAAAATTAAAGGAAATAATTAAATAAAGGAAAACATATCATACTTTCTCTTTGCCTCAGAAATTTTTATCAGTTAAAAATTTATAAACTCAGTATGAGCTAATAAATTTAACATTTTTTTTTAATAACTAAAAAAAATCAAATTTGGTTTTCTTGCCCTCTGTTGACGTGCTTCCTGTACGGTGTGGGACAGATTCTGTTCCGTACTAAAGACAAAAAAATAGTTTTGACAGCAATCTTAACTAGGATAGCCTTAACACTATCTTGCTCTTTAGGAAAAAAAAAAAAAAAAAAAAGGAAAAAAGAAGTGATGATAACCACACTTCTGAGTCATTTTACAAATGCCTTGGAGGACAAAAAATTTTCCTGCAGTCCCTTGGGGTGCCAAACATTAATTCCCTCAGTCATAACCACCCTGTGTCCTTTCTGGTTTTGTAATCACAGTTGCAAACGCTTCACACCTTGTTAGTGTTTTTGAAACTAAAAATGCATCCAGATCAGTGTGCTGTAACTCAGAGCAGCTGCGAGATAGAACATTTTGGGGGTTAGAATCCTTAACATGTTCTTCACCTTGTGTATCCTTTTACAAAGGGAAAGACTACCTGCAGTGCCTGTGAGAAAGACGAGTGTCATAGATCTTCCACTACCAGGTTCAGGGAGGATGGAGGACAGTTGTACTTGCTTTTAAAAAAGCAGTTATAAGGAGAATAGCTTTGAGGAAAAGGGTTGCCTTTGTATGTAAAGGAAGGATTTGCTGATTCCTGGAAATGTATGTTAACTATAAGTAGAAATGCCTATCTAGAGCTGTGAATCACATTTGGAATAACCAGAAAAAGTAAATTAAAGCCTCTGGATGTTGTTTGTGCTGGATAATGCCTTTAATGACATGCTTTATCTTTTGATTAGCCCTGAAGTGATCAGGCAGTTGGACTAGACGATCATTGTAGGTCCCTTCCACTGAAACTATTCTGTTCTGTCCTCTTCTGTTCCATTCTGTTCTAGCGAGGATATTCCAAATTAGTTAGATCTCTTTCCAAAGTCAGGTTTTAAAATAGTACTGTTGAAGACCTATTGTTTTTATTTGTGGGAAAGACTGTGTTTTGTTGGTATTTATTTATTTCTGTTAAATGGGGATTGAGGTTCTCATCTTCCATATTTTTCTGCTAACCACTCACTCTATCAGAAAACATTATTAAACTGAAGAAATGTTCCATATATTCAGTGGGAAATCATCTGGAAAGATATCTGGCCTGATTTTTCATGCCATCGTCATCCTCTGAACACAGAAAAGGATACAGTTAGTCCTTGTCATTTTCCTGAACACATCTATAAGCAAACAAACTAATTTCTAAAAGCAGGAGTTAGTATTTCCTTTTAGAATTTTGAACTTCTTATATAGCATAGAGAGTATTGCAAACTATATGTCAGGGAAATAAAATATCTGAAAAGAAGGAGGTGCTTGCTGTATGCACTCACAAATTTAACACGGACTATGATTGTCCCCTCGGTCACTGTGGACAACTTATGTAGAGTCTCAGTCTCCAGTATTGTCCATCCATGCCTCTGCTTACTCTTTGTGTTCTACAGTTTCCCTAGTGTAGTGGTGACAATTATTGTTGTCTTAGAAAGCAGGGAAAGACCTTTCCAGAGACTTTGGTAGGCTGGTAGAATGTCTTCATGTTACAGAACTTATACACAAATAACTTCCTTACACATGCAGTGCCCTCAAAGATGTTCTAATTCAAGGAGAGCATAGCAAAAAAAAAAATCTGTTAATGAATCTTGTGTATTGAAACTGAACAGATTGTTTTTCCCCTTAAAACTTTAAATGCTTCAGTGCGTAGATAGAAAAGAATTAGTTGTGAAGCATTAAACACAGAAGTAGGTTAAAAATTTTGTCTAAGACGATGGAAGTATTCCCTGTTCCCGACTGGTTCAGTCATTGGTTCTGTTGTTGTTTGGGAGGGTTTTTAACCTCTTCTAATGGAAGAGATCTTTTATGTCTCTTTAAGTTTACATAGATTTGGTACATGCATTGCAGATGCGAAGGTCTGTGGGTAAGAAATAAACAACTTAATCTTACTGCACGTCCTTAGAATAACTGAGAAAATCAGATGTTTAAGGTTTAATACTGACAGATTGAACATGAATTGTTAATTTTGATATTGCAAGCTTGGAAATTCTGCATCTGTGTAAGCAAATTTTGCAATTGTAAAGCAAAACCACTATGCCTGATACTATATTGAACCTTTACTGTGCATTTGTAAATGCTGAGGGTTTTGACAAATGTATTTTGCAAGCATAAAGTAGCTCTCAAAATGAAAAAATATGGCTATAGATAATACTATAGGATGAAATATATGGGAGTCTTAGAAGAGATGTGCCGCTTCAGCTTCTGTCAGCAGAAGCTGCTGATAAATAAGAAGAATGTGAATGATTGATTTGCCTTACAAGAGGGACTGTTGTAGGTAGGTAGGGTGCTTTGCAAAATCATAGACCCTGCATCTGTAATAGATCACAGGTAGGTCGCATTAACAGGTCATGAGCTGTGGAACCACTGATCTTAACTGTCAAGTGCTTAGCAGGTAACAGAGGAGCCGAGAGAGCACTTTAGACGCAGAAAAAACGTACATATATTTATGTATTAAAAAGTCACAGTGTGCTGATAGTTCCTTGATCAAAATGCACAATTTGATTTCAAACCCAGGATAACACTTCTGTTGGACAGAAACTTGGCTATGTTGGTATCGTTCTGAGGTTTCTGCTTGACAGAAAGTATTATAGAAGGGAAAGATATTTGTCATTAAACCCACAAAAAAATTTATGTTGTGATCTTAAACTCAGATATAACCTTTTGAGCTTATAATGTGAAGTGTAAAGCATTCTAAATTACTTTTGCCTGCGAACAGATTCAATAAGGAGCCGGAAAGCAAGTGTTTGATTGCATGAAATAAGTGAGTCACCAACTTTAAAGATAAAAAAAAAAAAAGATGAATATGATGCAGGGATGAGATAGGGTATGTATGCGTTTACAAACGCACTGAAATTCGATCTCAATACAATATTTTGGATATAAGCTGCCTCGAGCAATTTGCAGCATGTAGTATTGTTACCTAATTTCCCTCGTATTGTCTTAGAACAAGCAAGAGTTAAACGGCATTCACTAAATTTTGAGGTGGGTAACGCATGTTCTCTGGTCTTTGCTTTTCAAACTAGCTCGTTTACCTTGACACTGACCCAGTCAGGTACTTTACAAGAAAATGCACCCTCACACTTACCCAATCATAGTGGGCTCATAACGACAACATATGAAGTGGACAAACAAGCAGGGCAAAAGAAAGGATAAAACCAGAACTATGAAGGGTCAGATTTGCCTGATATGACACTTATTTACTTCAGTGAAATTACTTGGTGCAATTTGGTCTAACAGTAGAAAGAATGTCAAAGTATGCATATGGAACCTTGGCTTATTAAGATTACACACAAATAAAGGCATTGTGCTGGTTTTGACTGCGATTCAGTTAATTGTCTTCACGGTAGCTGGTATGGGGCTATGTTTTGGATTTGTGCTGGAAATAGTGTTGATAATTCAGGGATGTTGTCGTTACTGCTGAGCAGTGCTTACACAGAGTCAAGGCCTTTTCTGCTCCTCACACCACCCCACCAGCGGGTGGGCTGGGTGTGTGCAAGAAGCTGGGAGGGGACACAGCCAGGACAGCTGACCCCAGCTGACCAAAGGGATAGCTCATACCATATGATGTCGTGCTCAACAGTAAGACTGGGAGAGAGGTTGACAGGGGACACACTGCTCGGGGACTGACGGGGCATCAGTCAGTTGGTAGTGAGCAATGCTTTTCATTTGCATCACTTGTTTTTCTTGGCTTTTATTTCTCTCTCTCGTTATTTTCTTTTTCATTACAACTTATTATTATTTTATTTTAATTATTATTAAATTAAATTTATCTCCACCAACAAGTATTCTCATTTTTACCCTTCTGATTCTCTTTGCCCATCCTGCTGAGAGGGGAGTAAGTGAGCGCCTGTGTGGTGTTTAGTTGCTGTTCCAGTGCAGTCTGTATCAATGCATGACAAGTATAAATTGTAACAATGAACATAAACTAGTACAAGGTCTTGATGACTTTTTGTATGAATGTAATGGAAATTATACCTAATGGGAAGGTATATAAAGAGGGGTAAAGACTGACATCTTTTGAGTGATGAGAAGAGCAGTGGCTGAGTTAATTTATGCAACTTTGAAGTATAAATGAGGAACAGGGGGAAATATTTAGAAAGAAATGATAGAAAATTCTTCCATGAAGAGATCAATGGGAGAGAATGATGATGAGTGAAAGGGAAAAGAATACACCCACAACTCATTTCAACTAATTTATACATCAATACCTGACAAATGAAATGTCAGAATCAGTTTTGAAGAGAGATGATTTAAATTATATTAATGAGAAAAAATGTATTTATATTGTTATGCTTAAAGAATGGCTTGTGGAATACTCATGATGAAACGAATCAGCTAATTAAATGCTAAGACTCCTAAATATTCAATTATTAATATCCCTGATGTTGACTTTTTCTCTATGAAATTTTAACTTTTTCCTATTATATTATTACATTATGTCAAAATGCACTGTCATAGTCATTTGCTGCTCAGCTGCTAGATAATTAACTTGAATAAAGAAAACCATTCTTTTACAATCTGCTCTCACTGCTTGTTAGGTCTAAACATTAAGGCGAGTTCAGATCGAAAGATAGAAATGGAAACTGAAGGTTCAAAATCTAGAAGAAAATGAGTTGAGACTTATAAAAACTGTTTCAAAACTAGAAAAAATCTCGTATGAAATTCTTGATATAAAACGGAAAAAGACTTGAAATGTATCTAACAAATTTCATTGTGTATTTAAAGTAAAACTATTTCTATGAGAAATAATATATGTGACTTGAGAATTCATGATTTTAAGCAAGTTATAAGCAGATAGGAAAAAATGGAAATATCAGTTAAAGTTAACTTTAGATACTAAACAGTTTTTTTATTAAGTAAAGACAATTTCACATAAAAAGTAACATCTTGATTTATAGTGAAGTTTCCCACATATATAAAATAAGGAGAAACATTACATTAAATAGCTACTTTTAAAAAAATGAGAAAAAATGCCACTCAAATTTGTATAATATCCATTCCTACAGATTTTATACACTTCAGTAATCTGTTAACCACCTGACCATTCTTGAACGTGACTAATCTGCGTATTGATAATAGAAATTAACATGCTTAGAAGATCTAAGAGCAGGTTTCAAGGGAATCTTTCTGGAGTTAGGCTTCTAGCTTACAATCATTTTCACAGGCTTATTTAGAAACTCAAATGATACATTTTTCCTTAAGAATATAGTAAAAGAGGTAATCTTTCCTGTATGTAACAATATTTCTCAGATACTCTTTCTTTCTGCACAAGCCCCTGTGATACCCTGACCTTAAGTTCCTAATCAATAAATCAAAACTTCTTTTAGATATGATATGCATTGTGACATTTAGAAAGAGTGTCAAGATGAATGTCAGGAATGATTTCTCAGTATTATTTCTATACTTGCCAAAATGTCTTCCCTTAGAAAGGAAGATAAGTTGTCTTTATTTCTGTTTCGGACTTTAGTTCTCTGTTCACCCTTATTTCAGTTTTAAGGGCAGCAAAATGATGATGTCCGTTCTGAAGTCCTAATTACTCTCCTTTACATCAGTGGAAAGTTTAAGTCTATTGAGGCTTCTTTGTCTTTTAAGCCACTGAAACACAATCCAGACACCTAAGTCTATGGAATTAAAGGCTATGTGCCTTTGAGGAAGATGACATTCTGTCTGTAGCTCTGAATGGAGCCCAAAGGCTTTCTTAGCAAGGTACTACATCGTGTAGACTTGTCTGTGTCTTTCCCACTGGAAGCTTTAAATAAGAGCCAAATAATTTTCTGTTTCCCTTTTTAATTATCCCATGCTGCAAGTTGGATTCTTGTGGCATAACGTCAGATAGTTGGAAACAAGTGAACTGCAAACTTTTGACACTTCAAGAATATTTCCTCTGTCCTCTGAGAGTTGGTAAGCGCTGTAAATTAGAAAAGTTTCTGTCGTTCAGTTTCCTTGTGTTATTTTTCCCTTGCACAAACCTAAGCTAGGAAAAGTCTGTGGTTTCTTTTTAATGAAAAGTAAAGACAATGGTGTCAAAAAGCAATGGTGGTTTTATTCTAAAAATGTCTTTCAGGGCACACGACTTATTATGACAGATAAGTAAATTAAATGTTACATTCTGCATACAGTGAGCTATTTTGCCAAGCTTTTCACAGATTTGAGTTAACGGGCCTCTCAAGATCATCTGGTCCTACTCCCCTCATCAAGCACGTCAGCTAGAACTGGTTTTCCAGGATTATTTCCAGTTGGGTTTTGAGTTTCTCCACAGAGGAAGACTGCACAATTTCTCTGGGAAGCCACGTGTACTAGTGCATGGGATTATTCTTTCCCAGGAAAACTGAGGATGATTCATGTCACATCACTAGAAATTACATAGACTGTAGACTCAAAAATAAGTACGTCAAGTAATTAATATAACTTTTAGATGGATTTTTCCCCTGCCTCTCCACACTGGAAGATTTGGGTGAAGATTTTTTCCTCATCATTCAAAAGACAAAGAACAGGGCATTTAAAGATGTTTTAGAGGTTCCTTCTTTGTTGTCTTTTATATTGTGTAAAATACCATCTTGTCCATAGAAATAAATACTTTAGGTCAAAATGCTTTTTCTTTTGGCATGGTCTGCTTTCAACCAAGTCAAGTTAGATAACTGTGGGGAGAAATATAGTTGAAAAATAATCTCAGTTCAGTTACTAACGTATTCTGTACTTGGAGTACTTTCAGTAATAAGAAAATGGATGTACTTTTAGATTTATCTTGTTCTAGAAAAGTGAGATCATGTGCAACATGTATCATATGAGACATTTAGCATGTCCATACTGTGCAATGGTGTGCAGGAATATTTTTGTTGTGCCAGAAACAACTAGAGGGAGTGGTGTACAGCTGTACTGTCAGCCCGCTCTTTGGGATAATCTGTCAACTCTATTTAGATGCATGATGTTTCATCATGCAATGCAGCAACAGGCTTTGTTTCTGTCATATGTCTGAAAACGTGTCTTTTGAACTACATTCGATAAAAGTCAGAATTTGGGAAAAATAGAAGTAATTTTTTGTTTTCCTTATTTTCATGCTGGCTCCTTATTTCTCTGGGGAAAGTTTTGTAAGGCCCTAGTTTTCAAATCCTTAGAAACGCGGTGATGAACATTAACATAGCTTTAGAATAGGGTTTGTTCACTTCAGAGAGTTTTTTTCTTTTGGGGCTGGTACAGCAGAGCAAATGGATCATTGTGTTTAAGGGAGAGGTGGTGCCCACTATCTTATTCTGTTACAAGCAACTGGAAATTCATTGTGTATTTTAGGGCAGGTCAGGTATTTTAGGACAGGTCAGGTATGAGCAATAGAAATTACTGAATGACCTATTTATTCACCTTACAGCAACATAGAATTGAGCCTGGAATGTAGACCATGTTTTAGATTAGCTTGGATAAATAACTGATGTTCCACACCCTTCAAAATAAGGCTTAAGTTGTTACTGTTGACCAGAACTGAAATGAACTGTCATTTGTTGATGTTGCAATAACAAACTGAAAATCTGCAGCAGCATTTGAAATTTGTAATTTCCGTGGTATGTTTACTTTCTCTCTAACCACCTGTCAAAAAGGTAACATGGTTAAATATCCTCTTTTGTCCACTTTTCTAAAATGTTTTCCTTCTGCACCCTCATACATACATAATATGTAAGTAGATACAAAAGGAAACATCTGTTGTGACTAGATTGTTGCATATGATCGTCACTTAGTGTATGAACTGTAAATATAATTAAAATGCTGGTGACAGCTTGAAATAGTTTTCAGACATTGTTGGAATATCCATGTTCTGTCATTCAATATTTAATTTTTCCATTTTTGTATTTTTTGGAAAGTTGTGAACATAAAGAAAAAGTCCAGATATAACTAACTTTACAAACTCTTTCCACTTCATAAGCTGATTCCATTGCAAACTTCTTCCACAGGAGTATCTTAGGTAAAGACTACAGTAAAATGAACAAATTAATAAATCTTGCAAAATAGGTTGTTTTTTGTTTTGTTTTGTTTTGTTTTATTTTTTGAGGGTGTTGTTGAAATAATAAAATGAGATTTTAAAAAGTCATAAATGGGCATATGAACTAAAATAGCATGAAAGTGATAGTAAATTTAATTTGATTTTAGGTAAACTCTGTCATTAGTTAAAGCATGTGTTTGGTATTGGACAATATTTATGGGGTCATAAATTATCGATTTCTGTTTTAGGTAGCAAATATAGAGTAGGTATGGTGAAAAGCAAGAGAAGACTTGGACTTGATGTTACCAGTCTTTGTTATGTTTAATTCGACTAAATAGCATGATCAGGTGACACAGTTCAGAGTTGAGTTTTGCTTTGCCAGAGACAGTGAGAGTGTTTGGGATTGAATACACACTGGATGAACTGTCCTGGCCAGGCATCCATAATTTGATGCTGAATCCGAACCAGACACAGAAAATAGTGCTCCTCTACCTTTCAACAGATCACTGATGCAAAAATATAATGTAGGAGCCAGAAATTCTTTTTAAGACTTTGGGTGGAGGATAAGATATGGAAACTTCACTGGAAATTTAAGTGAGGGAGCACAGTATCCTCTTCATTACAGATAATTAGGTTAATATCCTTGGCTGAGTCATAGATGTGAGTACTTCTGCTTTGTTCGGAATGTCTTGATAACATAAGCACAGCAGTTACTATATCCTGATACATTCCATACTTCAAAAGAACGGTAGTATAATGATGTGAATCAAACATAAGAGCATTAGCAGTTATATTATTTCTACATTGCAGAGGTTATATCTGAGGGCATCCTATGTAGTTATTTGACTTCCTGGTTCCCCTTATATCAATAGTGAACTGGGGAAAAAAATGTATTTCTTTTGTAGTTTAAACATATATAAAATTATCTTTGATAGAAAATAGCACTAAATTATCAGAAACAACATGCAAAGTGAGATCACTATCCAATTTCAACATAATTCCTCAAACTCAACATGTGAAATATAGACCAAAAATACAATATCGATTACATGACTACATGCATTGCTTATTAAAATCAAAGTTGTATTTTCTTACTGTACTTATATAAACAAATAATAGTCTCAGTATAAAATGTTGATTTAAATTTAAAATTGAAGTAGTAGTCAATCTGCTATCATAATGAGACAGTTTTTCTCTAACTTGGTGGAAAAAGTTCCGTTAATATTTGTGAAGCAATATGTTAAGATTAAGGTGCTAATCAAATTCAGTTTTCAGTCTCTCATTGTAGATGTCACTTGAGAGTTACTGTCAAAAACAGTTGAGAATAGTAAATACTATACTTCAGTGGGATTATTTTTTTGAATACTTCAAAGATAGAAATGTGCTTTATGCCCATTTTTCAAATAAAGTGGACTAAATTTAAGATTAAAATTTCCTGCAGGATTAGTTGTAACTTCTCTACTACAAGAAAAGTCAACACTTCTCCTCTGTCAGGATTCCAGGGGAATGTTGTCACAAAGATGATATACCGCTTAGTAACAGAGATGCATTTTGCCTTATCATCTATGTCTGTTCTCAGATGCTCTCCTTCACTGTAGCAGCTAACACCTTTGAAAGCACCTAAAGCAATTGAAAGGGGTTAATGAGCCACGCTGTCATAGTTAGGTTTTACTTTGAAACTCTGACGCTGAAACTAAGAATTTCAATTACTGTGACTCAGTTCTGGAGCCAGAGAAAGTGCAGGTCATTCAGCACTGTAAAGTATTAGGCATTTTTAATTAAAACTGTACTTCGAGGGTGGTAAAATATTTTGGAAATAACGTAACCTATAAAAACTGCTTCTGTACATTTTGGAAAAACACAGCCATAAATAAATAACACTAAGACATCAGTTCAAGCTGATTAGTTAAATGTAAATGAAGAAAACTGTAAGTACAAAGTAAACACAGTTGTATTAATATACACAGAACAGTATACTTGGTACAGGTTATGCACTGACCACTACCAATATTGACAGCATCTATCTGGACTTGTGCAAAGCATTTGACACCGTCTTGTACATCTGTCTCTAAGTCGGAGAGATGTGGGTTAGATGGATGGACCACTCACCAAGTGCAGAGCAGTGATGAGTGGCGTTCCTCAGGGGTCAGTGTTGGGACCAGTGACATTTAACCTTTGTCAGTGACATGGGAAGTGGGATTGAGTGCACCCTCAGCAAGCTTGTTGACGACACCAAGCTTTGTGGTGCGGTCTATGTGCTGGAGAGAGGGGTTGCCATCCAGAGCGACCAGGACAGGATTGAGAGGTGGACCCACGCAAACCTCATGGAATTCAACAAGGCCAAGTGCAAGGTCCGCATAGAGATACAGACTGGGTGCAGAGTGGATTGAGAGCAGCCCTGCAGAGAACAATTTAAGGATATTGGTGGATGGAAAACTGACTATGAGCCAGCAATGTGTACTTGCAACCCAGAAAGCCAGCTGTGCACTGGACTGCATCAAGAGAAGTGTGGCCAGTAGGTCGAGGGAGGGGATTCTCCCCTCTACCCTGCTTTCATGAAACCTTACCTGCAGTGCTGTGTCCAGCTCTGGGGCCTCCAACATAATGAGGACACGGACCTGCTCGAGTGGGTCCAGAGGAAGCCATGAAGATGATCAGGGGGCTGGAGCACCTCCCATATGAGCACAGGCTGAGAGAGTTGGGGTTGTTCAGTCTGGAGAAGAGAAGGCTCTGGGGAGACCTTATAGCAGCCTTCCAGTACTTAAAGGGGGCCTGCAGGAAAGATGGGGAGGAGGTCTTCATCAGGGAGTGTAGGTATAGGATGAGGGGTAATGACTTTAAACTGAAAGAGGTTAGATTTAGATTAGATATAAGGAAGAAATTCTTTGCTGTGAGGGGGGTGAGACAATGGAACAGATTGCCTAGAGAAGCTGTGGCTGCCCCCTCCCTGGCAGTGTTCAAGGCCAGATTGTATGGGGGTTTGAGGAACCTGGGCTAGTGGAAGGTGTCCCTGCCTATGGCAGGGGGGTTGGAACTAAATGATCTTTAAGATCCTTCCCAACCCAAACCATTCTATGATGATTCTATGAAATATTGAAACATACGATATTTTGTAACTAGCTTTGTACTCTCTCTGAAAGGAATCTTTAATCTATTTTGATAAATTAGACAATGTGAGCTTCAGCAAAGTAAGTATCAGGTCTTTGCTAACAAATAGTTTTGACTGAAAGAGGTTATCATACAATTATATGAGAACCATAGCTAGCAAAATCATCAGGAGTAATAGCTTGTGGGGCAAGGGTGACAGCAATCAGCTGGGTTTAGACTGGAGGCTGTTGACAGATGTATGATCATGTCCTAGCTATAAATACAGGCTATGGTTTTCTTTCAAATTCTTTTTCTACTCTAACATTGCTTGCAGACATCTGAGTTGTTTGATCTCACCTGTAGTTCAGGTTTTCCTAGATGTAACTCACATTTACTTACATCTATGGCTTTCTTCCCTAGTTTTATTAGTTTTGATTAGAAGAAGACGTTATGTTACATTAATAATACCGCAAGGGATTTTTAAAGCCGTATGAGAATAGTTGTGCATGTTTTATGATAAAAAGAAAACAAATTGTGTATAAATCTGTTACTCAGAAATAATTCGACTAGTTTCTTTTTTTCCTGACATTTAAATGTGTGGCTAAAGCATTAGGTCTAACATTAATATAAAAATAGGGTGTTTGGAAGAACTACTTCAGACTCCACTGAGTAGAGAAGATGAACAGGTCCTGAGGTCATGACATATCTAACGCACGTGCATTATATGTTTAACTGACTCCCATGTAACAATTCTAGTCTTCTCTATAGACATTTTTCTAGGTGGTCTATGCAAAAAAGTGTGCACATTATATTAAGGTGAAGTTTTTTTGTGTTTTTTTGTTGGTTGTTTTTTGGCTCTAACATGCTGATTCTCTACTGTAGGGAAAAAACCAAATCTTTTTATTTTTCATAGTAGACAGAAAAACTTGAGTGTTCTCCAGTGATTGCTACAACCTGAAGAGTCATTAAGATACAATGTCTAAGTAGGATCTATAATTCCCATGTTCTCTTCTCAGAGAAAGCAAAGCACATCAAACCAGCAGGAAGCAGAAAAAGTAGAGCCACAAGATGATATTTTTTTAGTTTTGGGCTCAGAGAAAAGGCTGTCTCACCAAGCTGGTAGTCAATATAAGATCAAGTGAGACAGCATATTTTTAGGTATTATATTGTTATCAAATAAAAGATGTTCCTTTATGACAGTTATTCTTGTAGAGTCTTGAAAGGAAAAGGAAGTAAGAAATCCAAATCTGATTTTACTGGTATGTTATGCATTAAGGTAGAGTACTAAGGTAAGGTAGAGCCAGTCTAAAACCAGAAGCAGTCAGACCAGGTAAAGGAAAAAACCCTGTGCTTGTAATAATGTGTTTTTGTTTTGGTTTGGTTTGTTTTGGTTTTTTTTATTAACTGTATTCAAGGCGAGGCTTAAGTTGGTTGTATCCAGATTGCTTGTAGGATGAAGCTTGAGTTATTGCCAGTCCATCTATTTTCCTCTATTTCCCTAACAGAATAAAGACCTGAGATGAAAAACTGAGACACTGTGTAGGTTGTATGGGTAACTGAGGAGTTCCGAGTCTGAGTGTAGTATCTGTCTTCAAACCAAATGGTCAATGTAGATCTTCTACTCACAGAAATCAGGATCAAGCCAAGTGTGCAGCCAGTCTTGTAAGACTGATAACCTAAAATGATCAGCCTTGAGAAGCAACTTGTAAAGATTCATATCTAAATAGATCTAAAACTGATATGTAAAAGAAAATCAATTTTTCATTTGTACACTTTTACACCTTTATAACTGAGAAGAAAATCCGGCTTAGATTTCTGCTTTGATATCCCCTGGATAAGAATATTACCCAAATCCTCAAAGCTGATGCACATTTTGGTTTCCCCTGAATAACAGCAATTATGGCCATCTGTTAGGATGGCATTATGCCTAGGCAAAAATCGTGCCAGTTTTAAAAATGACACGGAGGACCAACTGGTGGAAAGAAGTAATTTCCATCTCTTCTTCCTCCTTTGGTAACCTTCATCAGAGATCTCTCTAAAGTTTACTTGTTTGGGTGTTTTTAAGTGTGTCTGGTTAACAAGGCAAATCACAGAAAGTTAATAGCACATGTACCTCTTTAACCAGCATTAGTCTTAGACCTCTCTCAGTGTAATTTTTGTTGTATTATGTCTGATATTTAGAAAAGTCAAAAACAAAAAAAAGATGATGGAGTTAGAAAAAAAAAGGTGAAAGTTAAGGAAGCCACTAAGAAGCACATGAAATCTCTTAATGACTCAAGTTGTGAGTCAGAATCTCTTTTCTCTTTTTAAGTAAATGAATAATTAATTTTATATGAAGCCATTCTGCAGGAATCATGGTCCTCATTTTTATTTCTAAGATAAACCATTATCTTTAACTGTTCTTCCAGCTCAGCCTGTGGTATCACGTACAGTATAGACTCTAAACAAACAAGTATAGTGATTACTGAAGCATCCAGAAGTGTTTACTTCTCTGTCATTATCTGGAAAGAGGTATGCAAACAAGCTTTCTCCAGAGGTTGCCTTGAAGAACAATGTTAATTCTAGACCTGCAGGCTTGAAGCACTTCAGCTATAGAGCTTTCAGCTATTTTAAACACTTCCAGAACTTGTTAGTGTTATTGCTTGATGCTGGAATCCTTCAAATGGTCATACATGGCATACAGTGCTAAAAATGTCAGCCGGGCATCCTATACCTGCCATCTGGCTTAGCACTTAAAAGGAATGCGAGTCTGCTACATACAGCAGTCACAGTTCATGGACAAACGGAGAGCAACCTTTAATTCTTCTATAGTGGACACACTGCCAAAGAAACCTGTAGGCTGATATTGAAGGAAATGTTGGGAACACAAGCAGTCAAACAATGGGTGGCTGTTGCTGCTGAAGCAGTAATTCGGTTTAAAAAAATGCTTCCACTATGAGAAGCTTTTCCTGTTATGAGAGGAAAAATGCAACACCTCTCATCTCCGGCTAGACTAATTTCATGTATGTTGCATAGAATTTAATAATACCAAATGTTTGTTTTGAGACTAATTCACAGCTTTGTCTTCAATTAACGATATGCTCTTGCTAGTTTCTTTGTGCAGGACTCAGTTATATTCTAAATTAGCTACTCTATTTGAAGAGTTTCTGCATTCAGTTGCATTGTGTGCATCTTTTGGGAATGCCTTTATTTTAAACTGTTACGGTTTCCTGGTTTTATTTTTACAGAGAACTGTTCTGCATTCTTAATAGTTTCATTTTCAGACTGTTATGTTTGTTCATTAATGTTCTTAATGTCCCTCGCTGAACTGCTGTTGCACTTTTACTGTCCTACATGCATCCACCTCTCACAGCTTGGAATTTATCTCACTGTAAAGAAAGTTTGAGACTGTGACCTAAATTGTAGTGACACAAATGATTTTGCTGCTGCCTTGTACACACTGGTATTAATTGATGGGTTTGTTTGAATTTCTTGAATTGCTTGAGTTATGTATTTATGACAGATTTTGCAAAATGGCAGTAGACTAAACAAGCCTGTTAGGAAAGTAATTTCATTCTGAATAAAATCAGGCAAAAAATCCCACCCACAGGATATTTTATATTGTGCCATTCCTAACAAAATCAGAAACCTGCTCACTACAACTAGCTGTGCCATTGGTTAACTCATACTAATTAAGTAGTCGACCCACCATAGCTTTGAATATCTTTAATTTAGTCAGGGTTTGGTTTTTTTTTCAGGCAGTGAGTTATTTATGAGTACAACTAATTTTTATTTGAAATTTGCCTTCAGTATTTCTCTCTAGATGTCAAAATAATCCCCTTTAAAATACGAGTGACAGAAATGATCTTCCAGCTGAAAGTAATAAAAATTTTTTGTCATCTGTTTTTAGCCAACAATAACAGAATCACGGAATCGTCTAGGTTGGAAAAGACCTTGAAGATCATCCAGTCCAACCATTAACCTAACACTAACAGTTCCCAACTACACCAGATCCCTCAGCACTATGTTGACTCAACTCTTAAACACCTCCAGGGGTGGGGACTCCACCACTGCCCTGGGCAGCCCATTCCAACACCTAACAACCCCTTCTGTAAAGAAATGCTTCCTGACATCTAGTCTAAACATTCATTCCCTGGTGCAATTTAAGGCCATTACCTCTTGCCCTATCGCTTACTACTTGGTTAAAGAGGCTCAGACCCAGCTCTCTGCAACCTCCTTTCAGGGAGCTGTAGAGGGCGATGAGGTCTCCCCTCAGCCTCCTCTTCTCCAGACTAAACACCCCCAGTTCCCTCCGCCGCTCCTCGTACGACCTGTGCTCCAGACCCTGCACCAGCTCCGTTGCCCTTCTCTGGCCACTCTCGAGTCATTCAATGGCCTTTCTGTAGTGAGGGGCCCAAAACTGAACACAGGAATCGAGGTGCGGCCTCACCAGTGCCGAGTACAGGGGTGAGATCCCTTCCCTGTCCCTGCCGGCCACGCTACTGCTGACACAAGCCAGGATGCCATTGGCCTTCTTGGCCCCCTGGGCACACTGCTGGCTCCTGTTCATCGGGCTGTCAGTCAACCCCCCCAGGTCCCTCTCTGACTGGCAGCTCTCCAGCCACTCCCCCCCAAGCCTGTAGCGCTGCTGGGGGTTGTTGTGGCCCAAGGGCAGCCCCCGTCATTTGCCCTTATGGAAACTCCTCCAGTTGGCCTCGGCCCATGGCTCCAGCCTGTCCAGGTCTCTCTGTAGAGCCTCCCCACCCTCGAGCAGATCAACACTCCTGCCCAACTTGGGGTCATCTGCAAACTGACTGAGGGGGGCACTCGATCCCCTCGTCCAGATCATCAATAAAGATGTTAAACAGGAGTGGCCCCAACACCCAGCCTTTGGGGACACCAATCATGACCGGCCGCCAAACGGATTTAACTCTGTTCACCACAACTCTTTGGGCCCGGCCATCCAGCCAGTTTTTTACCCAGCAAAGCATGTGCCCATCCAAGCCACGAGCAGCCAGCTTTGCCAGGAGAATGCTGTGGGCAACGGTGTCAAAGGCCTTACTAAAGTCAAGGTAAACAGCATCCACAGCCTTTCCCTCATCCAATAAGCAGGTCGCCCTGTCGTAGAAGGAGATCAGGTTTGTCAAGCAGGACCTGCCTTTCATGAACCAATGCTGACTGGGCCTGATCCCCTGGATGTCCATTATATGACTTTTAATGGCACCCAAGATGACCTGCTCCATGACCTTCCCTGGCACCAAGGTCAGACTGATAGGTCTATAATTTCCTGGATCCTCCTTTCTGCCTTTCTTTTAGATGGGTGTTATTTTTACCACCCTCCAGTCCAATGGCACCTCCCCAGTTAGCCATGATTTCAGGTAAATCATAGACAGCGGCTTGGCGAGCACATCTACCAACTCCCTCAGCACCCTTGGGTGTAACCCGTCTGTTCCCACAGACTTGTGTGCATCCAAGTGGTGCAGCAGGTCTCTGACCACCTCCTCGTCAACTGTGTTGACCTCAATCTGCTTCCCCTCCCCATCTCCCAGCTCCTGAGGCTGGGTGTCCAGGGAACAGCCATTCCATGCTAAAGAATGAGGCAAAGTAGGCATTGAGCACCTCAGCCTTTTTTTTATCCTTAGTTACCATGTTTCCCACCGCATCCAGTACAGGAGGGAGTTTTTCTCTAATCCTCCTTTTGCTGTTAACGAAGTTATATACACTTTTTTTTTGTTGTTTGAATGAGCAAGTGATTTTTTCCATGAGACCTGCACTAGGACAGGAGAGTCAAAAGTTAAGTATAAAGGATGGAGTGGAGAGAAACAGAGTCATCACTAAGGTTAATATGATTGTTTTCAGTGGAATAGGTGTGTGGCACCTGGGAGACAGACTAGAAAGTGACCTATCTGAGAGGACAGCTATTGAAGCTAGACACAAATGTTGTCATGTGTAGGAAGTTTTGTTGGTGAGACAGCACAGATTCATAGTTCGAAGATCGCAAGGAGATGAAGATCAGTTCAGTCAAATGTCATGGACTGTTATTTCCTGTGGACTGTGCTCATGCCAGTGTGTGCTTATTTCTAGGGTTTGTTATTTCAAGAGAGTTATATCACAATGAGCAAGAATTCCAGGATGCTCAGCTTTTGATAGCAGGAGACATGGTAATCTAATATGATTTATAGAAAAACATACATGCTTTGGGAGATCACTTTAGCCCTTTTGTGATCACATATGCTCTCCAACCCAAAAATTAACAGAATGATATGTAGAAGTAGATATCTCTTGGAGTGAGAAACTGTCAGATTTTTTTCTAGTAATTGTGTAAGAAGCAAACTGAAGCAGAAAGTGATTGAATAGTTTGTGCGGATGGAAAGAAACTGTTGTAAGTAATACACATGTAATGCAAATAAAACATTCCTGGATCAGAGGAACAATATTTTTCAACAGTAGCTTGAAGCTGAGTATGCAGATATAGTTGGGGGTCTAATGATGTTTGTAATATAAACCTTGGTCACTATCAGTGAGCCTGTTCTTCAGATGAGAAACCATTGCTTCTGGTACTCCAGAATAACACTTGTTGCATCTTCAGTTAGTGAGCAAGCACTTTCCAGCCATTCTTCCCATTTACGAGGGCTTGTTTACCGGAAGACAGAGAAATTTACACTTAACTCCCAGTTTAAATGTTTTCAGTTCTGAAAGACTGAAGGGATGAATCCAATGATTCAGAGAACTAATCTAATCTAACTACCTTGAGTGATTACACCATCTGCATCTAAATATACAGACAAAAAAGGCTGTGCTTTCTCAGATATACTCTTAACAGGTCAAATTTTACTGTATCTTATACATTTATATGTCTAAATGTGTGTGCTTACATATGCTCATCAGAATAGGAGCGAAGTAAAACACCTTTTTTTTTTTTTTTAATGACCAAGACCAGGAACAGATGATGCATAATTCTAGCTTTCATTTCACTTAGAGAAACTATAAGAATGCAGTGAGTTGAGCTTGTCTCTCATGTCTGTATTCTCAGACATCTTGTCCTTCAGTGTATCAAAGGCTTCTGAGAGATCTAAAGAAACCAAAATGGGTCCTGTCTTATTGATGACTGTAAGAAAAATAATTGAACTGTGAGACAACTAATACTACTGCTGTATGTTATTACATCTTAAATCTGGATGTATTAAGGCAAAAAAATCTCAGGATGTTCAAGTATAGCCAACATTGTTGAAATAAAATCTTATTGATAATTTTCTTATTTAGAGAAAATAGAAGTGAGGTTACTGATGTGAAGAGACTCACTATGGCAGCAGGAGGCTAAAAAAGTCACTCCTGAATAAATGTTATCTTCTTTAACAATGACTGCGTCAATTTAACAAACTCAAAAAATCCCCTTAGGATTCAATATGTATGTAATTCTGCTTCTGGGTAGCTGATTTCCTAAATTACTCTCTTCTTTCATTCTTTCCTTCTTCTTCCTTCCTTTCTATTTATCTGTCAGATCTTTTTATTTATTAGTATTCTTATCTCCACTGGTTATGCCTACAGATTTCTTTGGCATGTCAAAGGAGAAATGAGCTTAAGTTCTTCAAACACAACTGATTTACTCTTTTGCTCTTGCTCGCGTACATTTGTTTTAACTCTAGAGTAAAATATATTTCTTCCGCTCTTTCATGAAGAGTAACACTTGTGTAGGGTAATATTGAGAACACGTGCTGTACCATACCACATGTACCCAAAAAGATTGCAGAATTTATCCTGCAGATACATATTAACCTCTTGAACAGGACATTATACAAATGTTTGCTAATAATTCTATAGATTTTATAATTTCTTGTATTTCACATATATTGTATTTTAAGCAACTAAACATACTAGAGAGTTGCAAGATCCTTTTGGTGGACTTTCTCTAATTATGGTGCTGATAGTGGTAAAATATGCACCTTATTTGTTTGTTTATTTTGTCCTCCATAGGGTTCAGGTTTCAATGAATCTGTAAAATGGCAGATGCTTGTGTAATGCTGACAATAAAAAAGTTTCTTTTGAGCACCTTTGAAGTAAGCCAGTGATTTTCCAGGTGTAGTCCCTATCCAGCTAGCAAATATATAGATAAATATTAACGATAACCTTCCCTTTTATATTTTTAATGTACATTTATAGAATTCAGTATCAAATTTTAAAATTCCAAATGAGACAAATTCTGTGACTCTGTATTTAAGTGTTTCTGGATTTAAATCCAAGTGGGAGGTGAGCAAGGCATTTGTAGCTTCTCAAAATCTCTCCCTGATTTAACAATTACTTTACATCTTCAAATTCAATTTTTAAATGACTGCCTCATTGCTACCTGTCTACTTGACACAGTACATTTCTGCAACAACAGTAAACAAGCTGAATTCTGCATTCAGGTAGCTTGTCCTCTTATCAACAAAGCAGACTTCATTATGAGACGTCCCTGTTTATCTAACTTCTTTCATACATACTGTCTGAATGCAGTGTCAACCTCCTCTTAGTATGACTACAACTGCTTTTGGAGAAATGCTCTTTAAAAGTAACAACTTTTTTATACATATATGTAAGTATATGTGTATACATATATAAAAATACACACACACACACGTATATAAATACACATTTTATATACATACAAAAAATTCTGACCATCTCCCTCTTTTTAAGCAATGAGAGGTAAGAAAAATAAAATTTTATGGAGAGGTGTTCTTATAGGGGCTTAAGCATTGTTCTAACTAAAATTTTACTTCCTTCAAACTAACAAAAAGCAGGATGGTGAGCTCTTTTCCATCCTAGTTTTTTTTTCTGCTGTTCACCAACTCCAGCCATGCTGTGTCCAGGTCTGTACAGAAGACAGCTGTCAGAGAAGCCAGGCCAATGTTTCAGTACTTTTATGTTTCGGCTCATTTTCATGTGACATATTGGGTTTATAGATAATTCAATGGCACGTGAAAGATGTTTCTATTGCTTTCTCAAAAGGCCTTGAAGATCCATATGTACTGAAACATTGTCTCCCTGCCCTGAAGACTTTGAGCATAGTTTATGTTGATTGTCATGATTAGTGTTGTATAATAATTTCTAATAAAACTGAAAACTGTGGTTAGTGCCTCAGTTTTAATGTAATTTCTGCCTTGAAAATACTCTTGAGTTTAACATGGAACATTTTCCTGTACCAATTATCCAAAACCTAGGAAAAAGGACTTATTTGCAGTATCAGAGCTGCAGGACGAGGCCCCACTGCTCTGAGTCGGGTGTAAAGGTGAGAGACTTGATCAAGGACCTGCTGTCTGTCCTTGCACTTGTATGTATCTTTTCCTCCACTTTTTCATCAACACACTTCTAAAATCCCTGGGATTTCCTCATGGTGGCCTTTGTTACCTCATTGGAAAATGTCTCCCTGTTCAGCTCTATTCTTCACTCTTGCTTGTGCTCACACCTATATAATTCCAAATTTGCTGAAGCTGTGGAGGAGTAAGAGAGGAGGAGGAACAGAGGGATCATATTTGACTTCCTTCATCATTGACCTTTTACTCTTCTTTGTGACTCATGGCTCCTTTAATAGATATTGGTACAACAGGTGTTCCCGTGGGTCTAAGTCAGTTGTACTCCATGAGCAGAGACACAACTTTTCTCTTTGTACATGGTAAGAGAAGATCTGTAATAAATTCATGCTCACAATGAATACTGAAGAGTTGTTCTTAAGTATATACATAACCAGGGTTTTGGTACACATTAGTAAGCTTGGTAAAGGTATGGCATATTTTGCAAAAACACACAACCCTTGATTAGTCTGTTTAACGTTGTTTTGCTCAAGTTTTCATAGCATGGATGTAAAAAAGAAAAAAAAAACAAACCAAAAAAATCCAATCAAAAATTTTACCTGTAGGGAAATCAAGAGAGTCTTCAAGAGTAAAGCATATATTTTTTTTTTTTTTATAATTTCTGAGGATCACATGAACTGTAAACTCTTCTGATGCTACAATCCTATTTTTGCTTTGAAAAGCTTTGTAAACAGAAATGTAATGTTACACTGTTAAAGACCATGCAATTCCTATTTCTTTTTCTGTACATGTACTAAGACTGTTTTCCTGGTACTTTTCCCAGCATTCTCAGTGAGGCACTTGAACACTACTGAAGGGAAGCAATTGTCATTGTTGCTGCATTAAAAAAAAAAAAAAAAAAAAGAAAAAAAAAAGGCTAAGATTAAGATTTTTTCCTTAGTGAAATGCAAGATTTGGAAATGAATTGGGTATTTGCAACTGTAGAATTTCTATGCTCAGAGATTTTATCATTCTGGGTTAACTAATTAGACACTTCAAATTTTCAAAGTCATTTCAAGAGAACTTTTCTAAAATCTCTTACATCGAAGTCTAGGATTAACCATGGAATAAATCTTTCTCTCAGAGATTCTAAGACACAATAACCAACATGTCAAGAGAAACAAAACTCTGAGGTTACATAACTAAATTCTTTTTACATTACTGAAGGATGCAGAAAAATTGTCAGATCCTATTGGGTCTGTAATTTTTCTTAGTGATAGAAAACAAAAGGTTTTATTTTTGTATTACACATCAAAAGAGGTTGAGAGAGAAAGAGAAGCTAGCTGAAGGTTTATGCTTGTCAGTGTGTTGAAGCTAAAGCATCCATTTTTAATCATTATAAAAATACCTTTTCATAAATAAATGGAAGATTCTGAAAGTTGGTAGATGGTGATACCACCAACTCTTCCTGGAGAAAGTGACAGTTCCTGATGGAGGACAGAATGTGTGCTAAAGTGAAAAGGAGTGGATCTGCCCGTCATTTAGTTTACATTCATTAAAGAGAATCCTGACACATATTTTCATTAAAAGACAAGGAAATCAATAGATCAAAGTTATTTATGTGAAACATATAATGAATATCATTATTTTCCTACTCTGTAAAAGGAACTGAAAACAATGTTGTCCTTTTCTCACTCTTCTACAACTGCTTCTACAATATAAAAGTTTTGTGGCAGACACCATGTCTTCATTTTTGAACGGTAGTTCGATATCAGTGAAGACTAAGATTGTCATCTTCTGTGACTGCTACTGTAAGGCAAATGCTATATTTAATATTTCAAGTTATTACTTGTTCAAGTTATCCATAAAAACTTACAGAGGGGTTAATTTTCACTTTTGAGAGTAAAGAGCAAAGTTTGTTTCATCCAGGTGAATTTATATAACTAGTCATATCTCCAGCCATATTTTTTTTCCATGAGTGGTGTTGCTCTGGTTAAAATCTGTTTCTTGTAACTAAAGACATAACAGTAAACTATCCAGATTTCTTCATTCAGAAAGCCATAGGAGTTATGTTGGAAGGTCCCAGGCTTCCCTGCAACACCATAACCTGAGGAGTACGGGATTTTGCTTTCACGTTACAGTTCCTGTGCGGCAATAGCTCCTATGCTTTACTCTTGAGAACAGAGGTGATACAAGATGCAGGCAGGTCCTTTTCAATTTCTGCACCAACATTTCTACTTTCAGAATCTGAATTGTATACATATCAATTTTTTAGTACTGTACTAACTATGGACATATCACCTCAAATACAATCCTGGAAAAAAAAAAAAAAAGAAAAAAAAAAGCCAACTTTACAATAGAAATTGGCCAGATTACCTGCAAGGTAGTATGACATACGGCTAGATACTTCTTTCTAGCCTGGAAGAGAAGCCCTGTTCTGCACTGTTGGAGAGAACTTCTGAGACCTTCAGTTGCAAGGTGTCTCAGCTTAATTTATTTATTATAGCAACCCAAAATTATGTTTAAAATCAGTTTGGATTCAAACAGTCAAAAATATTTAGAGATAAGAAAACACATTTCAAGTCAATTTATTTCTGTCTTTTTTGCTGTTATTTGGTTTCCCTGAGAAAAGCTTTGGTACTTTTGTAGATCTGGATCAGCTAGACTATAAGGAAAACACAGAAAAACCAAAAAGTTAAGGGAAGAATCATAGCTAAAGGTGGATTCCTATATTTAAGTAACTGAAGAAAGTTAGGACAGAGTGTAGGAAAGGGTGCAGTTTATTTGTCCTGAAACAGAGAGTGTCATATGTGAAGATGGAAGAGAAAAGCTGAGTTTAGTACTTAGAGTAGTGGGAGCAATTGGAAAAAAAAAAACAACAAAAAAAACCCCAACAAACACATCATGAGAAAAAAGTCAATTTTATAAGAAGTCTTTTTAGATTTGGAGGTGATGGGTTGATGACACAATTCAGCCTCAGAGGAAAAAAAAAATACAAAATTTTGCTGACTGGATCTTCTTTTTAAACATCTTTTCCTTCTATTAGGTTTCATAAGAAATTTTCATGATAAATGTCAAATAGAGTCTGATTATTAATTCAGTCTTGAAAGACAATGCAAGATGTAGGCGGGATGTATGTTTTTATGTGTGAGCATGTCTCTGTGCACATTTCGGCAGAAAAGTTCTTTGTAACTTATATATTGGAACTTGCTCTCCACATAGGTTCCTGAAAGCTTGCTATGCTATTAGCAACCCTTTGAAATAGATTTGGCTGGTCTTACTGCTAAATGGATCTGAATCATGTAAAAAAATTTTAAAAATAAAACAATTTCACTTTGTGATAGTGAGATGACTAACCAGATATTCATCTTTATAAGCAAAATTTGAGGAGGGGGGCAAGATTGAGCTTGTAAAAATATTATTAGTGCTTTTCTTTATAAGAAAATCCTCACCTATGTCTGTTACAGAAAAATAACTATTCTAGCTGCTGTGGTATTTTTGAAAACAAAGTTAATATAGTCCTAAGGGCGTCTAAATTGCATTGCCTTATTTGCATTTTAGATGAAAACCCAAACCATTCTAAATACTAATATGAAATTCTCATGCTTCCACTTCCTTCATAGATGGAAACAAAATGTCAACTTCTTCTCATTTCACTAGCTGGTGAATTGACTCTTTCATGTATTGGACAAACAATTGGATAAAACTCTCTATGAGCTACAGCATTTCAAGGTGATGTGTAGCTGACTGCCCTGTGCTGCCCTCTTGCTGGTTGCATCCAAGCCTGGTCTTGCTGCGTCATGCTGGGTACTTACACATGTTCTGAAATTGCAGTCTGAATGCAATTCGGAGAAACCTATTGCCTGTGCAGGGCTATGGCAAGCAAAGCCAAATGATGTGAAGCGTTTCTAGAAAGCTGTTTTAATTTGTGTGATTGAATAACCATTCTGAAGTAGCTTCTTTGTGAGCCACGATAATCAGAGGTTTGCCAGGAGGTTGCCTTCAGACATCCAATCCTAATTCCATCTTGGGAACACTTCATTCTAAGAGGTCCAGGGGAACCTTTGTAGTCAAAACAACCTCAAAATCATGATGTAGATGACTTAATGAATTAAACAACAACAATAAAATGGAGCTGTCATCTTTGTAAAAGACTTCTGGCAATTACACTTATTTAAATTGTTATCTGATACAACAAAATCTAACATCAGACACATGTAAGAGAACTCTATTCTATTTCGCTATACTCAAATCTTGACCCAAAACCTCAAGAGAAATCCATTATGAAACCTAGAACTCATGAAATAATTCTCCTAAATTACAAATATTTATGTCTAGAAAGAAGAAAGAACCACAGAGACCATTCACTTCTTTGAACTAGAATTTATTCCTGCTACATTTCTAACTAAAATTTTTCTCTATTACCTGCAAGATAGTGGCAGATTTCTTAAAGCATGAATACCCTTTAGAGTGGGTAATGTGAAATAATTAGATCGTCCAAATTTGAGTATTTAATCTTTATTTACTTGAGCTCATTTTTGGCTAAAACTGTCTGTTTGTACACATCAGCCTTTACCTTCCTCTTTCATCGAGATGTACGTTGATGCTACTGTACTTGAGCTGTCCTCCATTACTACCATACCTCCCACCCAAACCAACAATGAAAGTTTCTTTGAGTTGACTTCTAAGCTACTATTGTAGGCAGATGTACATTCCCTTTTTTTGTGGCTTGGAGACTATCATTCCTGCAGCCACTTGTTTCTGTAAAGGCACTCAAAGACCTTTTATAACAATATTGGATGGAGAAGAGTTATTCCCAATAGCTTGAAAGTAATTTCTGGCATGAGAATAAAAGAAGCCTGTATAATGTGAAATTCCTAAAGTGTGATTGTTGAATGTATATTAATGTTACTATACTAATAGAGTATGCTAATGTTATTCATAGATAGGAATGTGATAGGGAGATACATAGAGTTACCCCACAAGAGGTGCAGGAGGAAATTTTAATGACTCTTGAGAAATCAAGTATTTCAGGCAAAGTAAGCTTATTCAAAACAAAATTATGGAATTTCTCTTGTTTTGATTACATTGTGTGAGGTTTACCTCTAACTGTTTCAGTTTGTAAATTAGTCATAGATATGTCAAGGCTAACCTCTTACTTAAATGCTTCAACAAAGGTATGTGTGTGTTTACTGACATGCGCAGTTTTGTCATTGGGGTACTTGGTAAAAAGAGTGTAGATTAACTCATAACTTCCATTTCAATGTAGCAATACAGAAATACGGTGGGTGTTGTTGTCCCTTGTGTTTCTCTAAAGATACTCCGTAAGGGTGACCTTTCACCCTAAAATGCGCTGCACACAAGAATTCATCTGACAGTTATTACAACGATCCCTCTAAATGCATGATATCTTTTATTAGAACTGCAGCAAATTTCCAGGACTGGCTTTGCTACAGTAAGTTCATGCATAATTTTGGTCAGTACTCCCGGGATTTTTGACTGATAAAAGATGATATTTCACTTCTGACTGCTGATTGCATAGTGCAAAATTACTTTATTTTCTATGTAGATATTCTCAGATTATCTTAATTTTGATTTAGACTTTAGTTTCTGGTGTGAAACACAGTTATTGTGTGTGAACATCTTTTCTATTTAGGGACCAGATTCTATTAAGAGCACTAGCCCTTCTGTTGAGGTATCAGGTATCAGTCATGTATTGCTTGTAATACTGATAAGGTAACACTCAGGCATCATGCATCAGTCAGGCATATGAAACACAAAACTCGGTTTAGATTTTTTTGGTTTTGTTTGCTTGGTTGATTTTTAAACACTTGGCTAAAATTAATTTGCCTTTCATCTAGTCCTAATTCTAGCTAGCAGTATTTTGTCTTTCCTCTCTCTTCTGACATTCTGATATTTCACAGTAGAAATTCTGGAGAAGAGACAAAGGTATGGTTTGTATTGTTTTGCAAGAATTATCTCCTCAGGCTTAACTGACGTATTCATCCAAAACAGGAAAATATTTTATGTTATTAGAGACTAATTACCTATGAATGAGGATATTTAAAATGCACAAGGGAATTTATTTAATTTTGGCCTAGTGGAACAGAAATGAATTGACCCCTTAAGAAGTAGTTTATTGATTTGAACAGTTGTGTAGAAAATATTACATCATAAAAAATATTATGCCTCCACAGAAAAGCAATTGCGCTGGAATTTCTGAACTGGTAAAAGAGAGTTCATTAGAAATAATGGACACTTTTCCCCAAACCCCTGACTTTCCTGATTACTTTTGCTGCTTTCTATATATTGTTGCTGCCTCAAAGATATGAATTACTGGGACTTCATAACAGATATAATCTCGATTTTTATAGCTTCTAATAAACAATTTCTATCTTCTGCAGTCTGGTGTGGCTGTGAATAATAGATGTTGAATTCAATATACAAAGCTTCAAAACAATGCTTAAAAGTACTCATTAGTATCAAGCAACCATTTCAAAATTTTATAAACATATTTGCAGACTCCTCAGGATTCCTAAATGTGTTTATTATAAGAACACATAATAATGCTCACTGTGATATGGTGCTACCAGCAATGAAGGCATCTTGTAAGACATATTGGCACACCAGTGCTGTGTTACGCCTCTAGAAATGGTAGCAGAGGTCTTCATCTGAGGAGAACAGAGTTTTTCTGAGCTAGGTCTCAGGAAAACTTTCATTTCATAGAAAGGGGATCATATCAGTATAAAGCTTTTCTAACCTCTCCTGTCCTATTTATAAACTTTGGAGACAAAAAATCAAGAGCAGCCTGATGTTTCCATAATTTTTTACTTAGTCTAAAATTGATTTAGGTAAAATTAAACTCAAATTCTGACCCAGTAAAAAGGGCAGCTCATATCTAGCTCGAAGTAGGCAGCAATCATTAGCAGGTTTATTAAATACACTACTCTAAAAATGTATTTCTACTCTTGAAGTTCATTCAAAAAAAATCTAATATTCAGAGTAATTGAAACCAGTTTGTCCAGTCTTTGCACCTGCATTGTTTTGAGTAAGAGTGGATTCACCAACTTGTCAGAAAATCAGTTATCATAAATGAAAACCAATCATAATTTATAAAAAAATTAGAGGTTAACAAGAATTTGTTTGGTACTTCATAAGTTTGGTCTATCCCATGACTTTAAGCAATTAATAAAAAGTTGTGGATTGATCCCTCTTTCTTTTACCTGAAAAATGTTTCTACAGCTAACAAAACTAACCAAAAAAAAAAAAATTAAAAAATCCTTAGCTGAAGCTAATCTTATCTGCACTGATTTGGAAATAAAAGTGATCTGTTTAGGGAAAACAAAACAGTCTCATTTCAGGCTGAAGAGATTATTCTAAACATTTTATGTATGAGTTAAACTCCAGTAGAGGCATAATGAATTCCACTGTATATTACAATGAAGGTTTTAGCTAATCAGACAGAATAAACTGATAAAGTTGTGCCTTGAATAGTCTGCCTCATATCCTGTATAATTTAATGTGAGTTATAAAAGAAGCTGGTGAAGGAAGGAAATCAGGATCAACAATTAATCAACAGTAAATGCAGATAAGGGTGTAGTAGACAGCATCTGACTTTGATGGGACCGCTTTGCCTTGTGCTTTCCTTGGTTTCTTCATTGTCACCGGACTAAACTTTATCAATGTTTACTCATCCACTAAAGAAATGCGCTTGTTTTTCCTAGGTCACCATGACCTTTAAGAGTCTGATGTTTACAATAATCACTGTAGATCTTCTTTAAATGAATTATTGGGAAGGTGCTTAGGAAGGGAGACTTGAGAGAGAAAGGTGCAGTTGACACATAATTCTGTACTTGTAGTTGACGTTAAATTCCTTTGGCTGTGAGAAGATAATTGTGTGAACAAGTGCATGAATTATGTAGTTCCTGTTATTGACAATCCTAAATCGAAAGTTCTGTGTCTTTAAGAAACTCACTCAGTTTGGGGTCGAAAAAGTAATTTCCAAAATTAGATGACAACCACATCCAGTTTCCACTTTGAAGTCTTCTATGTGTGAAAAGAACACTTGTGAATTATGGCATCAAAATCTGCCTTTATGCCTGGCTGCCAGTTCTAGCCTGGATGCACCATTTTGCTGCCTTTCCTATATCTAGTTTTCAGAAAAAACAAACAGACAAACAACCCCCAAAAACCCAAACCAAAAACTTCTGTGGGTACCTTTACCATGTGGATCAATCTTCAAGCCGTTTCTTTTTCAAGCATTTGATTTTTTTTTTTTCCGAAGAGAATGGAAAGTTTCACACCAAAGTGTGATTCTGTTTTTAAAACATTCACAGCTGGGTGAAACCCCAGATTTGCTATTCTAAAGCTATTGTAATAGAACAGTTTTATCAGATCAAAACTTACAGGTAAAAACTCCAACAACGAAACCCACACTAAAAAACAGAGTCTCTTCATTTATAACACTTAATCTTTAACTTGAAATCTTATCTCACCCAATACCAGATAAAGAACCTTCTGCAGCTGGAAACCATCTCCCTGTGCACCTCCTTAGCAGACAGCTATCAGGTCACCTTCTGCTGAAAAGGTAAATAGTGGAAAAAAAGCTCCAAATACAAATCAATAATGCTGTCACAAGCTTTGTTGTGATCTTGAGTCACTTTCGAAGTACTAGCAGATCATACTTTACAAAGTACCTTCACGACGAGCAGTGTCATTATGACTGCAGATCAGGTCATGCTGATCACTGTAAGTTCAGGAAACCAAATAAATACAGCCTGGAATTTGAGTGGGCTTTTGTTATTTCTCATTGAAACAAAACAGGGATTGTGTGGAATAGAAAGTTCTATATGTTACTTCCAGAATATTTCAGACTTTTCTAAGGAAGGATAGGAAACAGTGCTAAATGCAGAAAATTGAAGACAGGGAAAAAGCCCTAAAACTATTTCTCCCATTTTCCAGAGGGCTGCTCTAACCAGTTATACTTGAATCATTATTTTTCTTTGTTGTGTGACTAAAGTATGTGTTAAAATAAAAATAAATTTAAAAAAAAAAAAAAAAAAGAGAGCATTTCACCAGGTAAAAATATCATGCCAAAATTTCCCAACAGTCTGTTCAAGAGTAGGTAAGGGTATGAATTTGGGGGTTTTGACATTGGGAGAATATTCCATTTCTAAGGAATTACTTAGTTTTCTGGTAGTTTTGTGTATATACATACAATTTTTGTTATCCAATTCTGTGAATACTTCTGAAATAATTTTATTTTAAAGAATAAAAATTTTCACACCAAACACAAAGCGTAGGAGCTTTTTCTAATAAAAGTATTTATTTTTCTTTACCTAGAAAGGGAATCTGTGAAAACAAGCCTTCAGGTGACATTTCTGATGGCATGTATTTGGAGAGTTTCCTCAACTTACAAGCTCCCGTTCCTTGTCAGAATGACGACGGCAGATGCATGAATTTCTATTGTTTCTGCCAAAAGTCACTTCTTCCTTCTCTGACATTTTTTTCTCTTCCCAATACAAAATTAAGTCAAATTATTTTTTCAGTAGTTTTCCATTCTTATGTTAGTGAAATTATAAATGTTATTAGCCACTAATGAAATTAGTGTGGAATAGTGACTGCCTTGTGTTGTGCCTGCTCTAACCTGTCGGTAAATACGAAAGTTTTTATGGTTGGAGTATTAGTGCAAGAGTTCACAGCATTCTCAAGATGTGAAAGATTATGAGTCAGTATTCTCCCTGTTACTTGCTTTTCGACAGAGCTTGACAAATGTTTGTGTACCAATAGAGTTCTTAGTGTGATTTTTTGGCTTGGTGGGGTTTTTATAGTTTGTAAGAATGTCCTGAAAAATTTAATTGAAATCACCACAATTGGCAGAAATTAATAAACCTTTAATGAAGGTAATCCTTATTTGACTGGTGGTCCCAGATGACAGGTGGAGAGCATTGAATTCTGTGGCTAGTTTTGAAAAACCTTTAGTGAAAACTGAATTTCCCCACAGATCCATTTTGTAGTATGGCAAAGTTCCTGATATTTCCCTTCATATTTAAAAAAGACCCACCAAACTGTAGGACTATATGTGTTTTCTAAATCACCTTCTTCTGTGTTAACAACCTTCCCTATAAGTTTATACTTCATTTATTGCTTTTTGGAGTTGTCAGCAATGCATTGTTATTCCTAATGAAGGTATTTTAGCTACATAACGGGGAAAATATATAAACCAGGTCCATTGTTCTGGGTACTTTTTTTTTTTTGGCAATGATCTATACATACAGTATGTTTATTATTGCCACAGTGAAGGAAATAGTCCAAGTTCTAATGTTGCATATATTGACCCAAAGCTATTGAGTTCCAAAGTACTCATTAAAGACTTTTCCAAGCCTATTTCTTGTCTAAGTTCTTACAGTAATGTCTTGCAGTGTTAGCCCTGCCAATGTAATAATAGTCAATTTTTTAATCATAAGAAAATATCTGAGAAAGATTTTAAAGTTTTGACCCACCATAATGTTAAAAGTATTAATATTTACTATTTATTTCATAGATTACTTTCTTCCTTAAATGAAACATGATGAACATATAAAATATTGGATAGAATTTTATAGCAGAAAAATTTTGTTTCAAAAAATTTCTCACTTCTTTGTTTCTCCAGAGCTGATTCTATTGGTGGGTTAGAAAAATACGACAGAATGCCACAGTGAATTGGTTCCTTGTATTCAGTCCCATACCATCTGTTATTTTCTACTGTTACTACATATCATGCAGTATAATACATTTGGAAACTGCTAAAAATTGGTATCATTGCACCAGAGATCTGTTAAATAAATATATTTTGCTCTCCTGTCTGTTTATGAGACCATTCCAAGTGATGTTGACTAAAAAGAAATATGTGATATTGAAATTTCTGTCGTTGTTTTAGTTATTCACAAAGTTTTTGATGAGCAAAGCTGAAATTGTGTCGGTGGAATTAATATAATTTATAATCTTGCTTATGTATTCATGTTTTTCTGAGGTTTCTCCATTGGGCTGCATTGTATTTGGCTGTTTTATTAATTTCTATTTCTACATTTGAAAAGTAATAGAATATATTGCATAAACCTGATTTATAATTAAAGTGTACGGATTCATAGATACACTGCACATGTATTGCATCACAGATTTACACATACTGAGTTTTACATGTGCAATACATTTATAAATACAGTTTATAATACAGAATTTTTCACATGCATTTGTGATCTGACCTTTTTCATTAATCTTATTAAGGTGTTTTTCTAAGATTGTAGCATGTTTTAGTCTACATCTTGGGATCAATTTGTACATACCAGACTTGGTTTTCCTTTTTCACCAATGCAAACTCATATGAAAGAGAGAATCTTCAGGAATGCAAGCATACAAAGAGCTTGACTCTATTTTTTCTGCTAACTTCCAGCTACTGTACAGATTGTGGACATAAGAGTAGAAATTGCATTTGTACTTTTCCACATGAAAATACTGAGCATAGCTGGGATAAACCAGGAGAAGGAGGAGTTCAAAGAAATCCTGGCGCTTTTTTCACACCACCACCACCTCCACCCACCCCCCTACCCCCCCACACCCCCCAATGCTTATTCCAAGTCCTTTTTCATAGAATTTTCTTTTGTTACTACTGACTGATCTCCTTTAGTTGATAGACCCTACATAGTATATGTTGATTTATGTAAGAATGCTCTTTCCAATTTTAAATTGAATGCAAGTTGACTGGCAATTAGTGTGACCCTGGAAAAATTCTGTTTGATGGGTACTTCATTATAGATACAGGTATTTTAAATATCTGAAAGCAAAATTCTCAAGACATCAGATTTGGATTCAGAGGTAATAAAATTTTTTATGTAAAGCTTTTAAAAGCTTTTTAAAAAGCTTTTCTGTTATCCTTTTAGGAATCCCGTCATCTCCCTCTCAATAACATATGGTGTCTTTGCCAGAAGAAGACGTACTGAAAAGAATTATAATGACCTTCTAGTGCTCTGGCTTTCATCACCTGTCCTAAAGCTTTGGTTAGTTCATGATTTTTCTTGTTTATTGTGACAACTCGTGCTGGACTATATAATCTTCCTTTATTGCACCACTGTACCTGGCCACACATAGCTGATGATCTTTCCCTTCTTATCTGGTAGGAAATGTTAAAGTAACAGCTTGTTTTTGTTCACAGTGGTTTTGATTGTCTCCTCTCTCTGAACCGCTTCAGAGCAGGTGAAGGAATTTAGAAGATGGTGATTTTGTACACTCAAAGGAGTCTAGTAAGGCTGCACAGCTTAAATTCTAGTATTATCTGATACTTTAAATGCATGATTATGTAATATTCTAGTCTTGCTTTATCATAGAAAGATACAAATATAATAAAAGCATGTTATGTAAAGTTTCACAAAGCTGGTGAAGTCTTATTTTAATCCTCAGCACTTATTTTATTCTGATTTTCACTCCTAGATCTGAGTAGACTAATGAATGTAACTAATTTCTCTGATAGTCATTTTTCCTATATGGTAAATATTGACAGTTCTCAGCTTGTTAGTAAATTTACTCAGGGAGTAAATCTGAATCATACATTTGTTCCAACAGTAATAAGGAAGATTAATTATCTTCTCGCAGAGTTGGTTAGTTATCCAGGTCACATGGTTGTGTCTGTCTTCTAATTCAATAATTCCCCAAATTAACCAACATACACATAAGTCATGATTGTTTGATTCTGAGTTTGAATATTTTTCAGTCTTATATGTCTACCTTTGCTGGTTTGGATTAACATGAATTTCACTAAATCAGAATTGTTTCAGAATCTTAAGATTCAGTCACGCTTTTTCTAATGTTGTCTTAGCTCTGACACTTAGATTATTTTAGATAATCAAGTTACCCCAACACATTTTTAAGGGAAAATATATGTCAGTGTCTTTTTTAGAACAATGCACTGTAAAATATTTTAAATAAGGACCCTCAAGCAAGCTAACATCTTTGTCTAATTTCATCTCTCCTGATCAGCATATGAGGCCAGCACACTCTGGCCTATTAGCAGCATGCTACTGCTTAAGGAGTGATAACTGTAGATCATAAAAACTACTTCAGATAATTCTGAATCATTATGTTGTAACTTGAAATATGCTGTGGCTTGCACCGCTTTTATTGCAGTAACTTATATTAGTTTTCAGTAAACACTGTTTTCAGAAGCAAACTAGACATTGCTACAATAAAAGTGATTAACAGGTTACAAATTAAAAAAGATTTTAATTTTTCTGCTGCTGCTTAAGTATATTACCTGTAAGGGGCCAATCCACTAAATCACAGATGGTACTCTAAAAGCAAAAAAGAGAGTCAGGGCCAAGGGTAATAAAATCTGTTCTGGGAGAGAAATCTAGTGAATGCAACAAGACTAAGATAGATAGATATTTTTGTGATTTTTTTTTTTTTATATACATGTTGTGTTATATAATTAATATGCTTGTGCACTGTGTAAAAGATGTAAAGTAAATGTATGTTTCAGTTTTGGAATATTTTTAACAGCCTACAAAGTTGTGTACAAACTGCAGGGGGAAAAAAAAAAACCCAACAGTATTACATTGCTTAATCAACTTAAGATGTAACAGAAAGTCTGAGGCTTAATTTTCCATTTCATATGAAGACTTACATTACTTTTACTTACTTTTACTTTCAATAGGCTACTGAACTAGTTCTTGAGGATAAATCATGAAGTAGCTTTTTCTATCTGATGTTTTGTAGAGGTCAGAGTTGGGGTAAGTGGGAGCAAATGGAGGTATAGAGTAAACATCTTGTATTATTTGCACTAATATATCACACACATTTCTGCTTAATGACTAGACTGTAACCTACCAAAGACTAATGACTAAGAGCTATGTGGAACTCTAAAAAAAATGTGTCAATGTGTCATGCTTCAGAAATATATTTTGTCTTCAAAATGGGACACGGTAAATAGGTAAACTAGTTTAGTGCAAAAAAGCAAAAGGTAGGATTTATTTTTCTTGAGAGTGTCTGTAGATTCCATGCCTGCAAAGATGCTACATGGTCCTTGAATTCCCAGCATTGTGATAGTTCCTTTTAAGACAGGTGTTTTGCTGAAATAGAGAAAGGCTGCTAATATGCAAACTCAGAGAAGCCATAATTTTGACATTTCAACATATTATTTGAGTCATTAGTGATTTAAAACTCTAATGCTTTCTTCTGGCATGGAGGCTCAACCCTACTGTTAAACACAGCAGCAAAAATTCCATTTCAGAACAGAATAACAATACTTGTTCCTGTTAGGAAATGATAACACACCTTATCTAAGTGTCATTACACTGGTATAAATACAAACAGTCCTACTGAAACTAATAGCTATTCCAGATTTACACCCACGAAATGATGCTCAGACTCTGGATCAGTGCCTCGAATTAGCTTATTATCATAAATTCATGCACGCATTTTGATAGCAAAAGGCTTGCAATGGGAAAGAAGGCAGCTGAAAAAATACACTCTGCCTTTTTGGGGCTGTGCATGCACTGTATAATGGGAGTAGAAGTCGCGTACAATGGGAATTGCTATTAAAATTATCTTTCAACTTCTGTGATCCGTTTTACTCATAGGAAAAATGGGCTGTTGGAGCAAGGAAAGGTTCCATGAACATTTTTCTATGTAAATAAATTCAGGATACTTTTGTTTCTTTTCTCAAATAACAGAATTTGTAACTGCTTGGTACAATGTAACGATTTGATTTTAGACAGTAAACACACACAAATAACACAGTTTCAGAGAGATATTCTAGATTAAGAGTCAGAGATTGGCAATTTTCAACTCACATTTTATGGAGCTATTTCTTCTGTGTGCACACGGATTTAAAAATTTCAGCGCGATTATTAATTCATAAATACATTAATCACTACCTAAACACCATGGAAGAGCATGAGATTAGAATTATGAAACAGATAGTGATTCACGGAAGGCACTGGACATGTACTTTATCTCACTGAAGTTCAAACCTAAAATTAAGCCTGCATATCGTGTTTGTCAAACTGAATCTTAAATGAATGTGGCAAGTCCTCTTAGAGAAAGCAGAAGTGCGTTTGACTGCCACAGCAGAAAGAGAAGCTCTTAGAGTCAAAGCACAAAGCTAGGAGAGAGAGAAAAGCAGAATTATATTACTAAAATAGAAGCCTGTCAGACTAAGTAAGGTGGAGAGAAACTGGCATGGATTATGGAGAAAAAAAGAACCCACCACCCTAGTGATTCAGAGTACAACAGCCCATAGGCAGGAATACTACAAAGGGTTTGGAGATCATGGTGGGATTGCCTCTAAATTGAGCTTTAGAAGGTAGCAAAATGTGGCCAGTGTCCTGACATCCTGGTTATTTTCCTCCAGACCTTGTTATATATTCAGCCATCACAATATTTCTCTCTGAAACCCAAGTAATGGTAATTTTCTTTTTTTCTCTCCCCCCCCCCCCCGACAACCGTCCTCTCTTTCTGTATGTGTCCTGTCCGTTCTATGTTTACTCTCTGAATTGATTATATTATCTTTTCAGCCACTCCTTACCCATGCATGCTTTCTGGAGTGCTGAACACCTATGTTGCATTTGAAAGAGAGCAGGTTGTGTGCAAAGAGAATGCAAGATAGTCTGGTGAGTCATTGGCATTTATTAGGAAAAGTGTGGGGAAAGAAAGGAAGCTGCGTCATTACTAAATGCAGCTGCTGGGTTTTTTAGCCAAAATTATTGAAAATATATTGGAAAGCTGAAGGGCAACGCATAAGTTTCCAGAACAACAACAAGCAAAATATATTTAAGAAAACCAAACACACTAACAAAACATTAGCCACGTCTAAACAAAAATGTACGGTGTAGCTACGAAAAAAAAGAATTAGGAGGGAGAAAGGATCAAAGTTCTTATTTTGGGTGTAGCAGAATACTCGCCAGAAATGTCTAAACCTTAGTAAAACCTTTGTATCTCATTTCCTTCTAATTGCAGACAGCACACTTTCTTACATCAACCTTTGCATGGCAACGCAATGAAAACATGAGGAGCATATTCAAGCTAGATATATGCTGTGCTTGTGCAGTCACCCTCAGCGGGAATTTCCACAGCTGTCCCCAGGACCAAAGACACTGGCATGCAGTGACTGAGGCTGAATGCAAAACTGTCATGTAGAAAAAATGAGAAGGTCCCAACACCCTGACTGTCCTGGCTTTTTTTTTTTTTGAGCAGAATGGTGAGAATTTATTGAATAACTTCTTGCTGTGGACATCTTTTTTCTACAGGCATGAGGAAAATACTTTGTTTTTCATTGAAAAACAAGTTCAACAAACGCACCCCATCGTTTTCAATGCACACTTGTACCTGAACAGTAGTCCTCAGTGGGGTTTTTCCTGGCTAACCCAAGCTCAGAGTGACAAATGTGAATGTAGGCATGTCAGAGAAAGTTAGAAGGTCTTTTACAAAATAATGGATATGACATCTGATTTCCAACATGTGAAAGCTAAACATTCATTTCTGGCTAGTATTGTCATGATAATGAACAACCTAGGCTGTTTGTGTTTGTGTGGTAATTTTCTCTTAAACCATATCATATCATACACGTCTGTGTTCTCAAATATATGCACCCATTCGCAATCTACTACAATATTCAGTTGAAATCCCACCAGTTTAAAGGGTAAAGTTAAAGGCACTGTCTTGGAGTCACAGACTGTCAATGCAGCTGATGAAACACCGACCTCTTGTGGTAAAACAAAGGAGAAATAATGAGGAGGTAAATCCTCAAGAGGTGTGGCAAAGTTTCATGTTTGCAGATTAACACCAAACTTTCTGATCCTCTTGTAGTGCAGGTGCAATGATTATCAAAGGTATACACAGGTTTTCTAATAGTTTCCAAGGGGAATAAAATTCATTCGCTCATAGACTGGGATGACCTTTTAATTCCCAAGTGTGAATGTTAATAGGCTTCCTCATTAAAGAACCGCATTAAAGTCAAAATCCCACTGAAAATTATTAACTATGTTATGATAATGCTGAGAAGTTTATAGAGAAACAGTAAATATATTTTGAATGTCCTGTTAATCCAGTGTGATTACCTGTTGAGTGTGTTGTCTCAGACCTCCAATGACAGTAATAACATGTTCACTTTAACTCCACATTCACCGTTCTGTAAAAGGAGTAACATCTAAAAAGCATCACATAATGTCTGCCGTTTGCAGTACTCTTTTTTTGAGGACTCTTTCACTCCTGACTAACTGGATTCTTTTGCTACAGATTTTTCATGTCTACTGTGTTTTAGTTTGCATCAGCAGTTTTAGTAGCTTCATACAAGTATAGCATAACAGGTTGTTTCACGATTATGAAAGTGTGTGAAAACAAGGCCAAAATATAGAATGTGTAGAATATGAGAAAATTAAGAAAAACCTCGTAATATTTGGCTTTGTTAGAGGCTCACTTGATGACTGAACCAATAATTTAATCATAGGTACATCATTATCGTTCTTTATTTCTGTCTTTGAAATTGTTTTTCTGTGAAGCTTTACATGTATTTTCTTCTTATTGTCCCCCCCCTTCCCAATTACTTGATTTCCTCAAAGAAAGTTCTTGATTCCCATCAAGGCACATCACTTCCCTCTGTGACCCAGCCACAGAAAGATTGTTCATGCTACCCAATTCTGTAGGATATGACAAGTCCTTTGCCTCAGGGAAACCCCTTTCTTACAGAAAAGTGTGGAATTTGAAAGCAGTAATGGTGGTCTTACACTTACTTGTCTGATCCCACAGATAAGCTGTGTCTGGTTGTGAGGCAGAGTGCAGTGTTTGGGATGTACAGGTTCACACAAAATATTCACACTTAACATCTTTTTCTTCACACACTTGCAAATCCAGTTGTACTATGGCCTGCTCTGTGCATTGCAAAGTCAATCTTAATATGCTAATATTGTAGCTAATGTCAACTCTATACCCAGCACACACTTTTGTGATAAGACATAAATTATGGCTGGAAGAGGCACACCAGTTATATTTGCGGAGGTGGAAGACCAGTTGTTCACCACAATGGTGTTCCACTTTAACACCAGACTTACTGCCAAGAAGAGCAAAAATGAATTGGCTTTACAGTGGAATTTGCAATACTTTTAAATAAACGTGTGTTTTTCTTCCCCTAGTGGGAAACAATACACTTAAGAGCTCAGGCAAAAACGTCTGTTAATCTGTTCCTTTGGGGCAGTTACAGGCTTTGTATCAACACATGCTGACCAATAAATTGCTAGTGCCTGAATACCATGCCCCTTTTATTGCCAAAGAATAGAGCATGATTTGCTGTCAGTATACTGTACTATTTTATACATCATTAGCCATTTTTTACACTTTATAACAGATGGAGAGAGTATGTTTTGAATTGATGTGTGGGTACACATAAGTAGCCAGAGCATTTCTGTTTTATAAGATTCTCTACAGACTGACCTTTCAGTGCAATAAGATCACTTATGCATTTAGGATTAAATATTTGATTAAGAACCTTGCTGGACTGAGATGTTGGATGTCTCCTTGAAGGCAAGCAGTGGTTTCTTGCTCACCACATAAAGAACCTATTTCCCTACCACTAAAATAATTATCAAAGAAATCTAGCTGTGACTGCTGTTATATTTTCTAATCCCAGTGGATGTGTTAGAAATTGACAACAGTAAGTCCTGCATTAGCAATGGTCCCCATACTGAGTTACCATGCTGCTAGCTAAAATAGTTTAATCTCCTGCCACAGCAATTTTTTGTAACATGCTTACTGTTGCTTAGTTTATAAGTTAGATGCAGAGTTCACTTATACTTTTATGGTTGATAATATGCCCCTCTTTGGGACATAATTGACATCACTGCAGTTGCAAAGCAAGGAATAAAAGGCTTTTATTTGTTCCAAGTGGTTACTTCATGAACTTTTTTCGATCAACTCTTTAAAAAATGTACAAATAATAAAGGAAACCAGGAAGCCTGTAACAACAAATTTAAGTTCTATTCAAAAGCAACATTCTGTATAGATAACTAAAGGGATAAGACGGCTCATTTTCTTCTGAGTCTACCCAGAGAATCAAAGGGTCATTTGTTCAGAAAATAGTCCTTCTCTAAACTCATTTGAACTTGTCAGAAGGCTCACAAATCTATTACTGCTGTGGGTGTAGTCCATGCCTGTTCAGCCTGCTAACGCAGATGAGAGAATGATTATAAATGAGAATGGTTCACAGCATCTCAGCACAAGAAAGACATGGACATACTAGACAGAGTCCAACAAAGGGCTAATTAAGGAACTGGAGCATGTCTCTTATGAGGAAAGCCTGAGAGAGCTGCAACTGGTTATACTGGAGAGGAGAAAGCTCTGGGAGGGATCTCATCCATGTATATAAATACCTGAAGGGAGAATGCAAAGAAGATGGAACGAGACTTCAGTGAAGCCCCAGTGTCAGGACAAGAGGCAAAATGGGAACAACCCGAAACACAGGAGGTTCCCTCCATCTGAACATCAGGAAACACCTTTTTACTGTGAGCACTGGCAGAGCTTTTCCAGGGAGGTTGTGGAGTGTTCATCCTTGGAGTTATATCAAAAGGTATCTGCATATGGGCCTGGACAACTGGCTTTAGGTGGCCCTGCTTGAGCAGAGTGGTTGGACCAGATGACCTCCAGACTTCCCTTCCAACCTCGCTTGGAAACTCAGGGAAGGGATCAGTTGGCAGAGCCACTTAAGAAACAGGCCATTGCTCTGATAACACTCTTCGAGATTATAGAGATGTTGCAGAGGTTATGACGTCTGTTTTTCTCAGGGGAACTCAGCTCACAGTTGTCTTTCAAGGCTTTTACCATGAAATAGCAATGGGAGCTCAAAGTAAATTCTGCTGTCATTTATGCCACTGGAGTTGAAAGCAGTATTTGGCCCACACAGAATCAATTTTATGCTGCATTTCTGTGTGTTATTGCAGTAGGCCTTCAAACGCAGGATAATCAACAGTAAGCCCTCAGATGTTCTTGAAGGTGTAAAACTCTCAGGACAGTTGCTGCCCAAACAACCTACATCTCCTTCTGAAAGAGAACAAATAGTTACTCATAGTTTTCATATTGATTTCAACAGCACTAGACAAATATGATTGAAGGAAGGATTTGGCCCATGTAGAGAGCTGCAACACAGGTAAATTAATCAAACAGATTTTTAAAAGGCTTATACTGATGCAACAGCTTGTCTTTACTGAATTTTAACTCTCCAAATTTAAAGAGCCATTTAAACCAGGATGATAGAAGCTAGAGGGGAAAGACACCTACTAGATCATTGAGTTAATCTCCTGCCTCTGCACAAATGTTCTCTGTTGTGCATTTTCAAGCATTTTGCCCAGAATTGTTCTTAAAGTCAAAAGAAACAGGGCTTCCACCCCTTGGAGAGGATTAGGATTTTCTGGTTAATCGTCCTCAGGACATTTTTCAGACACAGTCTTTCTTTTCCTTTTCGTAATTTAATTCATATAGTTCTGATGTTTTGAGAAAACAGTAGGAGGCTTAAAAAAGAGCCTTTATAGTCTGCTTTCTACTGACAACCCGCAAGGAAATGGTAGCTGCAGCTTTTGGAGCAATGCAGCTTTTCATGATCCAGCAGAGCTGCAGTGAAAGTTCATCCCCACCTTTGCAGACACTCAATACAACCTGCTCCCTGTTATGCCCACACAGAGTCCTACCTTCTGGGGTTTTTGGCTGTGCTGCTACCTCTAGGACCTCTTTTAGCTTATCTCTTTCCTTCACAGACAGAAACGTTCCTTTTCTTTTTTGCCATTTTGTAAGGATGTCAAGCCAAATAGTGAAGATGTCTCTCTTGTTTGTTCCACAGTCAGACATCCCTGAGATTTTTGCCTCTTTGCTCCTTTTCATGAAGATAATTTTGTTCATGTACTGTCAGTTTTCTTTTCCCAAAGTCTTAGATATTTTCTGACTGATAGTTGTTGCATTTGTTCTCTTTCTGCTGTTTCTCTGCAGTGACCTACTCCATTTCTTTCTCAGTTGCGTCTGCCATTATATTTCAGGATTCTATCTTGACCTCTGTTATTCTCTTGTCCCCTCTAAGTTATAACAGCTTAAAGAGGAGGAGCAGACAGACTCCAGGGCCTTCTATGTCATAGAAACCGAAGAGTAATGAATGCTATCTCAATCTTACATGGGTAAAATGGTAACAATTGGGATACTGTATTAGAAGGTATCCCTTTTAACGGGTGACCCTTTCTACAAGGCCTTGGTATTTTGCATTGACTAACTTACGTGGCTGGCTGCTAATTGTTCCTTTTGTTTAGATTGCTTACAGAGTCTAGAAACCTGGCATCAGATTTTGGGGATGTGCTGTGTTTGTGTGTGTGGTGGGAGTTTTTGGCAGCGGGAGAGGTGGCTACAGAGATGGCCGCTGTGAGGAGCTTTCCAAAGGTCCTCCAGCTCCAAGTGAGACCTGCCTCTGGGCAAGGCTGAGACAACTAGTGATGGTGGCTGCGCCTCTGTGACAACATATTTAAGAAGGGGAATCTGGGAGGAGGGGTGGGAGTTGTGAGGATGAGTTGTGAGGAGGACACTTACGTGAGCACCAAGGTCAGTAGAAGGAAGGAGGAGGAAGGGGAGAAGTGTTCTGGAGCATAGACTCCCTTGCAGCCCAAGGTGAGATGTCAGGGCTGCCCCCCCTCGCCACTCATGCTGGTCCACGGAGGGGCAGATGCCAATCTGCAGCCTGTGGAAGACCTCACATGGAAGCAGGTGACTGCAGCCAAAGGAGGCTGGGACTCTGTGGGGAGAAGCAGCCCCCGTTGTTGTAGTTCAGTGCTGGGAGGACTGCAACACACAGGGGTGACCCATGTCAGAGCAGCTAGGGAAATGCTGAGACTCATGGAAGGGACTCACGTTGGAGAGAGTTCATGGAGGACTGTCTTCCATGAGAGGGGAATCACGCTGGAGTAGGGAAAGAATGTGAGGAATTCCCTCCTGCCCAGGAGTTAAAACCAGCAGGACTGGCTGCACCCTCCCATTCCCTGCTCCCTGTGTCACTGGGTGGAGGAGGTAGAGAAATCAGGAGAAAAGCTGAGCGCAGGAAGAAGGGAGGGGTGGGGAGAAGGTGTTTTTAAGATGTAGTAATGCTTCTCATGGTACTACTCTGTCTGTTAAGTGATGTTGTTGTGAGTATCTGAATAAAATTTATATTAATTTATATTGATGGGTGGAGATCTTGAAAACTTGATTGACTGAAGTTTGGAAGAATGCCTATGTTGGTGAATCTAATAAAGTAGTTTTATTCTTAAAAGTTTAAAAATATATTGTATGTCTTAGACGGAGTGTTGATGCTGAGTGGTTTGTCCCAGTTTGTCCTAAATTACTCTGGTTCATGTTTACCTCTCAGCCAAGTTCATGTAGAAGAGACCATTATTTTTGTAACATCTGTTCTTCTTTCTGTAGTTTCCAAAACTATAACGTCATGATTATCACTTTAAAGGAAAGAACTAAAAAGATGGAAAGAAAGTATTAATTCATGTTTAACATATCAAGAAAAATATCCTTTTTTTCTGAAGTTGAAATAGAAGGATACTCCATTTTCTGTCATTACTCAGAAGTCCTACATTTATTGGCATTTAGTGTGCTTCAGACTGTAATGTTGCAGCCTTTTTGATAAGAGTAAGACATAGATTTGGTTACTGACATACTACAAGGTATGATTACATAAAATATAAATGGACAAATAATTATGCTTTATAAATGAACATGTAAATATGTTAAAATTACCCAATAATCAGCTAGTGCAAGAATAAATAAAGGCATAAACGTTCTGCACCTGCAGCATGCAGCTGAAAAGCACAAAAAAACTAATTACTTGCAACTGACATAAGAAATGTTCTAATCTGTTCTGAGAATATGAAGAGATAGGTTGATAGACACATCATTATAAATGCATTAGGAAAAAACTGATTAAATCTGGAAAAACTCTTACTATGCAGAACTCATCTCTCAAGGTGTGAGGGCTCTGAGAGCACCCACAAGCACTAGTTGCCCTGACAAGTCTCGGTTCACCTACATATCCTCTTCCTTTTGGTCCAGGAGCTTTCTTTAAGCAAAAGTCTGTGCCCCTAGTCCATCCCTGAGCCGTGGAGTATGGAGCTCTGTGCCCAGCCTGGTTTCCTGCTGCTCCTCATGCTTTTGTTGGACTTACAGCTTGACCTCAGCCCTGACTTTCACCTCACATTTGTCTGATGATCATTGGGCTGAACTTGTTACTGCCACCAATTCTACTTGGTTCTGTGGGAGTGCACCCTTGTTATTGAAGTCTGTACCCCAGTCTGTTCCAAGGTCACCTTTAGTTCATCCTCCACCATGTAAGAGTCCTGTTCTTGCTGCTCCATGATGGTCAGCTCAACCACTCACTTCCCTGAAGCTTATGGCTATGCTTTTGCTAATGCAGTACAATGTGAGACTTGTCTTTACTGTTGAAAGGGTGTATTGCTGGCTTCTGCTCGACTTGTCTACCACAACCTTCCAGAATATTTTGTATAAAGCTACTTTCTAACCACTTGGCTCCCAGCCTGTACAATTGCAAGGGGTTATTTCATCTCAGATGCAAGACTTTGCAATTGCATTTGTTGAACTTCATAATGATCCTATCAGCCCACTTTTCCATCCATCCAACACCCTTCTGAATGCCATGCCAGTTCTCCAATGCAGATTAGTTCATCCAGTCTGATGTCATCCGCAAACGTGATGCAGGACCCCTTTTTTTCATTGTCCGGGCTATTAATGAATGATAGAATCATAGAATGGTTTGGGTTGGAAGGGACCTTAGAGATCATCCAATTCTCTGCCATGGGCAAAGACATCATCCACTAGATCAGCTTGCTCAAAGCCCCGTCCAATCTGGCCTTGAACACTTGCAAGGAGGGGGCATCCACAACCCCTCTGGGCAACTTGTTCCAGTGTCTCACCACCCTCACAGTAAAGGATTTCTTCCTTACCGCTAATTCAAATTTATCCTCTTTCAGTTTAAAACTGTTAGCCCTCACCATATCACTGGACTCCCCAATAAAGTGTCCCTCCCCGTCTTTCTTGCAGGCCCCCTTTAAGTACTGGAAGGCTGCTATAAGGTCTCCCCGGAGCCTTCTCTTCTCCAGACTGAACAACCTCAACTCTCTCAGCCTGTCCTCACAAGTAAGGTGCTCCAGCCCCCTGATCATCTTAGTGTCCCTCTTCTGGACCTGCTCGTATAAGTCCATGTCCTTATGTTGGGGGCGCCGGAGATGGACACAGTACTCCAGGTGGGGTTTCACAAGAGTAGAGCAGAGGGGGAGAATTCTCTAGCTCGACCTTCTGGCCAGACCTCTCTTGATGCAGCCCAGGACATGGTTGGCTTTCTGGTCTGCGAGCGCACATTGCTGGCTCATAGTCAGTTTTCTATCCACTAATATCCTTAAGTCCTTCTCTGCAGGGCTGCTCTCAATCCACTCATCACCCAGCCTGTATTTGTGCTTGGGATTGCCCCGACCCATGTGCAGGACCTTGCACTGGGCCTTGTTGACCTTCATGAGGTTTGCATGGGCCCACCTCTCCAGCCTGTCCAGGCGTCCCTCCCTCCAGAGTGTTGACTGCACCACACGGCTTGGTGTCAGCAAACTTGCTGAGGGTGCACTCAATCCAACTGTCCATGTCACAAATAAAATTGTTAAATAACACTGTTCCTAGTACCACTGCTGAGGAACACCACTTATCACTGCTCTCCACTCAGACATCGGCCATCGACTGCAACTCTTTGAGTGTGACACCCATCCATCCAATTCCCTATCCACTGTGTGGTCAATCCGTCAAATCGTGTCTCTCCAATTTAGAGACAAGGATGTCATGCGTGCCGGTGTCAGATGCTTCTCACACATACAGGTAGACGACGTGAGTTGGTCTTCCCTTATCCACCAATGCTGTCACACTGTTGTAGGCGGCCCCCAGATTTGTCAGGCACGATTTAGTCCTTGTGAAGCCATGTTGGCTGTCACCAGTCACCTCCTTCTTTTCCAGTGAAAACTTTAAACATTATCAGCTCCAGTATGAAACCTTGAAGAACATCACTTGTTACTAGCTGTCAGACTTCATTTGTGACTGGAATTTTAAAAACTGAGAATCTAACCTAATAATAGAAACAGGTTTGTAAGTATGAATCTAAAATTCTTATCTGTGATTTTAGGAATTATTAGAAAGCTAAAGCCTGTGGTGTAAATAGGCCTGTAAATGGACAAAGAAAATTAATTCACAGGCTGTAGCTATAGGGTTGGAAATTAGGCAACTCTAAATGAGACAATAAATATCTCTATTTTTGCCTTGTTTCTCTTTTCATATTTTGGAAAGGCAGTGTGCGTGGGATATAGACAGGCATCCAGCAGTTTTTCTCACATTGATATCTTCAAAATATCTTAGTCATATTCATACAACAAGATCTTTTAACATTTCAGAGTAGCCACTTTTGAAAGCAGCTCTTTAAAAGGAGAAGTACAAATACTCTTCTCCCTATAAAAACAGAGAAACATAATTTTTTGCCAAGGTATTTCATGCAATTGCTTTAAATCTTTATTATCCTAAAGGCCAATCTTCAGCATGTCCAGGACTTCCAGAAGATATTGAATGTATGCCTCAGTAAGAACTGAGGTGCTGTGAACCACTACTTGCAGTTGAAAGGGAATACATACTTGCCGTTATGACAATTATTTCCTTTTAAAACCTGTTATACATTTCAAATAATGAAAAGAAGCCCAGAACATCTTACTGTGCACTTTCTGGGTAGTTGTATCCATCATTTATAGGTTACTTCTTACAGCTACCTCAATAAAGATGGTGGATGACCGTAGATATAAGAAAGTTCTTTGTCTTTGCTTGCTTCATTTGAAAGCACATACATATCCCTTCTCTGGTATGCCAGAGAAGTCAAGTAGCTCCAACAAGTGTTTTTGTGAGGACCACGCATGAAACATAAAGTGGAATCTCTGAAAATAGATAGAGAGACAGTCAGGTAGACACTCCTGACAAAAGTAGTGTTTAAAATAATGTTAAGTAAAATTAAGTATTACTTAAACATGAGAAACAGGCAGACTCTGCCTAAACTTATTCAAAGGATACGTCTGGAGATACTTTTACCCAGTGAATAAGGATGATGGATTGCAGTGAGCTTTTGAGACTTTGTGGCTTTGGTTCATTACCCATTGCAAGTTTGAATTCTGCTTGAACCTCAGATAGGTTCAAGCCACAACCTTTGTTGCCAGATGTCTGAATTTTGTGGCTTAGATTAGTTTTTATCTGCTGAATAGACTTTATGTGATTGGTAATCTCACAAGTACACTATTATATGAAACACACAAAAAACCAAAACTAGTCTGACCTTTTTGTTCTGTAGCTGACTCACTGATGCTTTAAAGTTGTTTGAAAAAGTAAGGGAGAAGGAAATTCTTCAAGTAGTGAAAAAAAATTAAAAGAGAACGTGCATTTGAATAACATTTAAATTACTATTTACGTCCCGTCAAATTTCCTTTTTTTGTTAATTTTCCTCTGAAGTGCTATGTGTTCAATGAAATCAAATGCAGAGGGAAAAGAGGATGCTATTATTTTTATTGTGGTTGTCTGTTCTTATATTTCTGCAGACTCAGGGTGAGAAAAACTGTTTCTTGCTCTGCTGCCTTTCACAATTTGGTGCAGTTAAAAATAACCTATTTAGTTTTAACAGAAGCACGTAACAGTTATCTTTGTAGCTGTCATTTCTAGGAATGATTGGTGGGTGGTCTGAAGCACGAGTACACATCTAAGTGGTTACAAATCAAATGGAAGTAAAATTTAACAGTCATGTAAGCAACGAATTTAATTAACCAGCCAAAATCACGAAGTCGCTGTTGAGGGAACTGTCCTTCAAGGATTAGATGTGTGTAAAGTAAGCTACTTTTAAAAATGGGATTAGTTTTATTAATTTATCCATTTAATTTGATTTTATAACCAGTGAAATTACATTATTTTTCCTTTATGCATATATCTATATCTACAGTGTAATTCCATGTTTTGTTTATCAAGTCATAAAGAGTTTTGTGGTGTGGGGTTTTTTATTTAGTGGGATTTTTTCAGAGTTCAGACAGGCAGTAAAGGTTAGATATATTTAAAGCCTATGTAGTGTTATGAACATGAACAAAGTGATAGAAATGGGAAAGGAAAAAAAAAATAACAATTGATTGAGATGATTCAGAAGTTTAGACTGAAACATTAATATAAATTCTTTTCTTGATGTCTGCCAGTGCACTTAGTTGTTCTTTTACTGGTAACACTCCAGTAAAGCAGATCTCTCAGACTGCAGTTGACACAAGTCCTTGCTACATTTTATCATGGTAACTTGAGTTGGGATGAAACGGAAGTTTTTTGTTTTAAATATCAGTCAGTTTGGGGAGACTTCAAAACCGAAATAGGATTTGAACTTTGCTGCTTAGCTAATTTCAGATCCTAAGAGAACTACTACGAACCCTGATGGATTGGTTCCCATCCCTGCCTACTCTGACCATCCACATGAGCTGCAGAACAGTGTAATGTTTCCTCATCCGAGTGGAAGTGTAGCTTTTGATTACATTTCCATGATTTTTATTTTAGTTATCTTCACCTATGATGCAATTTTTTATTGCCCTGTGGCCTAATATAGTTTGAATATGAACTGTCTTTCATTCAAGCAGTTAAGAACCGTAAAAATGTAAAAGTCTGTATGCTTCCCTTCTATGCAATTCAGTGTAAAAAGGTGATAAACGAGTGTTTCATCAGAAAAATATTTTTTTTAAAAAAAGTAGCATTTAAAAGTATTTAAGGTAACTGCAGGTATTTTTCTTAAAGAAACGTTCTTGAATTAAAACAAAGGAGTCGACTAGAAGCTTTAAAGGTTGAATCTGTGACAGCTTTAAAAGGAACAGAAGAAACTCTTAAACACCTGTCAGATTAAACAAATATTGAATTTCACTTCAAGTATGATTGAAGATTTTAGAGTTGAACCTCTCCTAATATGAGAGTTTAGATTGTGTGTGTGTGTGTGTATATATATATATATATATATATATATATATGAGAATTTTTTTCTTTAGCGCCTTTTAATCAGGAAGTGGTAAGGTATTTTCCATGCCTGTGCAAAAGCTGATATGCTATTTTCTACAAACCTAAAAATACATGCTTCCGTCTGATTTGCCATCACCTCAGCTGTACTACTTTCCCTGTAGTACTCTAAATTACGATTAATAAAAAATTAACAATCTACCAGAATTCTAATCATGACCTCCTAGAGGTGCTCTACAACATATCAAAAAAGGATTTAGTGAAAGATCTTACTTTAAGAAGCAGAATAATTTTTAATAATAAGTACCAAAATTGTATGAAATACCCATTTTATTAAGTTAAACATATGGACTTATGAATCAAAGCAATACATTTTCTCTGCTAGAAAGCACAAGCTGGTTTTGTTTGTTTTAAATGCCTTTAAAAATCTCTTGCTTTTCTGTCAATAGTTTCTGCTTGTCCATGGGAAGAGAAAAACCCCTTTTAAGGATTTCCTATTAAGAATGATTTTTCATTTTAAAGTATGTCGATGTCATTGCCATAATCAGTAACATTTAGTGTAAAATTACTTGTTTCATAGCACTGTTTTGTTTTAGCAAAGTCAGAAATTAAGATCACTGCCTTCTGTATGTTGCACAAACACTTATAACGTATTGCAGATACGACATTTCCGAAAGAGTCCTTCAGCTGCGTCATTTCCCCAGTAGTTATTAAATTAATCTATATAGCTCATAGGTAAGATCACTGTTCCGGTATACTCAAGATAGAAGTGAAGAAACATTAATTCATTATTAAATAATTTGCAAGTTAGTGTTGGAGAAACGTAAACCCAAGAATTTTTAATGTTTAAAAATACCTTCTTGTCTTACTCTGAAATATATTATTTTCTTTCACTGATATAAAGTATAGTTATTGTTGGAATTAATACAATTTTAACAGGACATGATATTCCTAAACCATCTTGAAATAAATATGGACATGCTGATCTGGATGAAATATTCATCATGTGACAAGAAATAATTCAAAAGGTAGATATTGCTGGCACTCCAGTAACTGGGTTCATGAATTGCTTCCAACTAATTTCACCAGTGCTTATGAAAAAGAAGTTATTTTTAAAGATAGTTTAAGAAAATTAATCTGCTCACACAGAGATGAAATACTGAATTTTTGACTGACTTTTTTTCCCAGTGATCCAGGTATTTAGTGACACATGTAATTCATGCAATATTAATCTAACAATATGTGCAGTACTTGGAAATACACTACCAGTATTTTTCAAGAGAAATCCCACAGTTTTGTTCATCTTCATTTATGGTAAAACCTTGTAAAAGGAACTTGAGGACTTCTTGTCAGGGAAGTGGAGAAGATAAAGAGGAAATACCTTCACATCTTTTCTCCAGCAAATAGAAATATATTTGCATAATTGGAGAGACTAGCACTACTTGGTAATGAATACCTATCAAATACATCCTAAGTATTCATGTTTATATTTGAGAAAAATGATAACAGTTTCTCAGATGTTAAAGATGAGACACTACTAGAGATAAAAGTATCAAAACCAGAAGTTCTGTTAACAAATGACAAATTAAAAAACAGAATTTCCTGGGACACATCCAAGAGCTCTGAAGGAACATAGTGAAGGAGGTTGAACTCCTGTAAAACAAACAAAAAACCCCCAGACATAAAATTTCCAAACCCAGGTACTCATTAAAGTTTTCTGTAGCAGAAGATATTTTATCCACCTTTGAGAGAGAGGGGCAAACGAGATCCTAGAAATCACAGATATTCAGTAAATAATTTGGATGAAATAACAATATAAAAATCAAATTATGAAGTACTTAGTGGATAGTAATTTTATAAGGAGATTGGTTTCTATAAGGGGGAAAAAAAAATGTCTCTAATTTAATGTAGTAAATTTCCTTGAGGGTGTCAATAAAATGATGAGTGAAGGAGACAGATAGGCTTGTATGTCTAAGCTTTCAATAAGGTTTTGGCAAAGTCTTTCACAAGAAGCCATTAAAAATGATCAGTCTTAAGGGGAAAGCTAAAATTCGGTCACAGGTCAGAAGTTGGATGAGACACAGAAAACAAAGAGCCTGAATAACTCATAATCTTTGAAGAGGGTGAAATGTTAACAGCAGTGTGTTTGAATATTGAAAGAGAACCACTCTGGTTTAGTGTACTGTTTGCATTAATGATCTGGAAGAGAAATGGAATGAGCTACCCCTTGATTTATTATGATAGAAGTAAAAAAATAATTTGAGAAGTTTCAGGGGAATTTAGCAGAATGAAGTCACCAACATGATGACAGGTATAGTGTAAATTTGACCATGGCAGAAAAATGCCCAGTGCTGGCAGTTTTCTAAAGGGTCTTAAATATCTTTGGATCTGTAATTATTCTCTTCATTAAAGAAAACAAAACTCCTATATGTGTTTCTCGGTGATAGACCAAATTACGCCATCACTTGTGTCTTTTCCCTCCCTCCACCCCCCAAAAAAAAACCCCAAAAAAAGCTCTTATGCATTTGTGGTTTAGAAAGCAAATACATTATTTGGAGAAGAATACCATGCAAAGTCATTTTACATTGACTCCTGAGTCTAATGGTGGACCTGACAGTGAATATATGTACATGAATGCGTGTTAGTTGGGTAATTAGAGATCACTGTGACAGAAGCATTTGGAAAACTGACCTAAATTAGTATATAATAATGGCACAGCTATGATATTTGATTGGCTCTGGTAGCAATGGTCATTAATGGTTGTAGCCATCAAGGCAGTCAAGCTTCAGAAGTCTTCTGTGAGGAGGGGTGCCGAAACCAAACCAGGCACCTACTGTCTCTCCCCCAGAGTCTGAAATCTGCCCTTTTATAAGAGAGCTGAGTTTCTAGACAGTTTTCAGCTCTTGGCCTCTGTCCCTGGGCTAAGTATTTTCAGGGCTGTTACTTTGTCAGGGCAGGTGCTTTATGTTGTTTCTCAGCCGTTGTTTTCCTCGCTGAGCTGCTGCTTCTTAAACCAAAACCAGTCCCGCCCCAGCTCTCAAGGTTACACTTTCTTCAACTTTCAACTTCTTCAGATGCACTTTCTGACCATTAGAGTTTTGAGGCCTCCACTTCCAAGCTGTATCCACATTGTCAAAGTCTTCGCTGTTATCCTGTGGTTAAAGTGCACATCATAACAAGTGCCATGTGATATCAAGTTCAGGCTCACATAGCCAGGTCTCATAACAAGCTGATAAGAGGCCCAGCAGGTCAGTACTGGCACCTTGCACTCTGAGCAGCAAACACCATTAGTATGAAGCTTCTGGCCTCTTACTGGCAGTTATGGAAATGTTTTTACAGGTCACTGTACAGAAAAAAAAAAAAAAAGTATAAGATTTTGCTATATCCCTGTGCTTATGTTTGAGTTCAGAAAAATATAATACTAAAGTCTTCATAGTGTGATTCTACTTTTATGGGAGCATCAGATTTCTGCTTTAGCTATTTGGGATAAGGTTTCTTAAAGAATTTAGGTATTACTTTTATGGTGAATACACACCCTGGGAGAATGCTAGGTCTGGGTTTGAGTCCCTGTTATAAGAAATAATTATGCATTTTTCATAACAAGGCTACTGCATCAAACATAAAAACTATTCTGACATTACAAACTGATTTGCCACCAAAGGCTTATGTTGGTATGTACAGTGATTATAGGTATAAAGCGACAGTGATTCAGTAATTCTAACCTAAGTGATTAGAATTACTGTAAAAAATTGAGCTTTCAGAAAATTATTTAACTTTTTATGAAACTTCTGCTTACTGTCAGCAGAACACCCATGGAATAGTTTTGCAGTCAAAAAAAAAAAAGTTTTGAAACATCACTGTAGATCCTAATAAACTACCAGAAGTGATTTTCAGTGCTAATCAGGGCAATATATTAACTAAAATTTCACAAGATTAACTTTAATGCAGCTGAATGGAAATATTACTAGATCTATAGCTGTATGGCTTGGCATGATAAAATCCTTTGGTGTATTAGTATACTCCAGGAGTTACATGTAACATAAATAAAGAGGTAGCTAACTATATGTTTCTATAGGTATGTCAGCAGCAAAAGAAAGACCAGGGAGAGCCTCCATCCCCTGCTAGATGTAGGAGGGAACATGGTAACAAGTGATGGAGAAAAGGCTGAGATACTTAATGCCTTCTTTGCCCCAGTCTTTAATAACAAGACCAGTTGTACTGAGCGAATTCAGCATCTTCAGCCAGAATGCAGAGACTGGGAGATTGACCCCCTCACAATCCGGGAGGAGAGCCAGTGACCTGCTGCATCACATAGACATACACAAGTCTGTGGGACCCGATGGGATACACCTGAGGGTGCTGAAGGAGCTGGCTGGGGTGCTCGCCAAGCTGCTTTCCATCACTTCCCAGCAGTCCTGGCTGACCGGGGAGATCCCAACAGATTGGAAATTGGCCAATGTGATGCCCATCTATAGGAAGGGTCAGAAGGATGATCCGGGAAATTACAGGCCTGTCAGCTTGACCTCGGTGCCCGGGAAGCTGATGGAGCAGCTCATCCTAAACACCATCATGCAACACATGAGGGACAACCAGGGGATCAGGCCCAGTCAGCATGGGTTTATGAAAGGCAGGTCCTGCTGACAAACCTGGTCTCCTTCTATGACAGGGCAACCTGCTTACTGGATAAGGGAAAGGCTGTGGATGTTGTCTACCTGGATTTTAGCAAGGCCTTTGACGCCATTTCCCACAGCATTCTCCTGGCAAAACTGGCTGCTTGTGGCTTGGATGGGCACATGGTTTGCTGGGTAAAAAACTGTCTGGATGGCCGGGCCCAAAGAGTTGTGGTGAACGGAATTAAATCCGGTTGGCGGCCGGTCACGAGTGGTGTCCCCCAGGGCTCGGTTTTGGGGCCACTCCTGTTTAACATCTTTATTGATGATCTAGACGAGGGGATCGAGTGCACCCTCAGTCAGTTTGCAGATGACACCCAGTTGGGCGGGAGTGTTGATCTGCTCGAGGGTGGGGAGGCTCTGCAGAGAGACCTGGACAGGCTGGAGCCATGGGCCGAGGCCAACTGGAGGAGTTTCCATAAGGCCAAATGCCGGGGGCTGCACTTGTGTCACGTCCCGCTCCGACGAGGGGGACAAGTGACTCAGATTCGCAAATCCCCAATTGGAACGGACAACAAGTCTCCAAGTTCAACCATTTATTAACTCCCTACAATGTACTAATTGAACACACGATAATTGGCTAAGTACAGAGCAAGTTGTGGCGAGCAATATAATATGCTTTTCATTTCTTAATAGAAAAAGGAAAAGAGGGAGATAGAGGGAATGGGGGAATACAGATCACTGGTCTGGGTTCCTACGCTGATCCCGCCGGTGAGGGTTCCAGGAGGCGGCCATCTTTTTCGCTGGCATCCGGCTTCTTCCCTTCACTGCTCTCTCCAGATGGCCGGGGGGGCCGGGAGAGGGGCAGAGAGAGAGAGAGTCCTTTCTGCTCCTCTTTGATATATACCCACTTTCCTTGGGTCCGTCCTCTAGGTCGACCCACAGACCTACGTATCCCACGTACGGGGAGGGGTAAGGTGTTTCATGGGATGATGTAAATAGCATGATCATGACAGCCCTCATTAGCATATTGAGGGGTGTTAACTTTAATATGCATTTCGTGGATAAAAGCAAAGTTCATTCACCGGACACATGGCCCTTGGAATTTGCCCAGGTGCCCCAGGGCAGAAGCCGTCCTGTCTCCACAGGGCTCTGTCCCCCAGCTGCATGGGGCAGCGTTATCAGCTTCGGCATCCACAGGATGCACCCTGGGACTCAGAGTTTTGTCTTGCGAGTGTTTGAGGCATTTCTTTAATCAGCCTCAACTTTTGCTTTCCCAGGTTGTTTGTCTTAGTTTCTCACAGGCCTGGTTTCTCGTCTCTCACACCTTGGGCCACAACAACCCCCAGCAGCGCTACAGGCTTGGGGGGGAGTGGCTGGAGAGCTGCCAGTCAGAGAGGGACCTGGGGGGGTTGACTGACAGCCCGATGAACAGGAGCCAGCAGTGTGCCCAGGGGGCCAAGAAGGCCAACGGCATCCTGGCTTGTGTCAGCAATAGCGTGGCCAGCAGGGACAGGGAAGGGATCTGAGCCCTGGGCTCGGCACTGGTGAGGCCGCCCCTCGATTCCTGGGTTCAGTTTTGGGCCCCTCACTACAAAAAGGACACTGAATGACTCGAGCGTGTCCAGAGAAGGGCAACGGAGCTGGTGCAGGGTCTGGAGCACAGGTCGTACGAGGAGCGGCGGAGGGAACTGGGGGTGTTTAGTCTGGAGAAGTCTAGGCTGAGGGGAGACCTCATCACCCTCTACAGCTGCCTCAAAGGAGGTTGCAGAGAGCTGGGGATGAGTCTCTTTAACCCAGTAACAAGCGATAGGACAAGAGGTAATGGCCTTAAATTGCACCAGGGAAGGTTTAGACTGGATATTAGGAAGCATTTCTTTACAGAAGGGGTTGTTAGGTGTTGGAATGGGCTGCCCAGGGCAGTGGTGGAGTCCCCATCCCTGGAGGTGTTCAAGAGTCGGGTTGACATAGCACTGAGGGATATGGTGTAGTTGGGAACTGTTAGTGTTAGATTAATGGTTGGACGGGATGATCTTCAAGCTCTTTCCCAACATAGACGATTCCGTGATTCTTTGATATAACGAATATGCAATGGTAACATAGTGCTGGATTCTACGCTCTTGGATTCACTTAGCATCTTGCCTTGCAAATAGTCTCACTGAGTTTGATACCAATCTCCATGAAAAGCAGTTGAGAGTCTCTTCTTACCATCTGTAGTGTGATCTATGTAGGCTTAACTCACTGTTCACTTGGTAAGCAAAGGAGATGCAGTCAAGTCTACAGAGGTTATGTTGGCGGGAGCAAGTTACCTTGAGCACACGAAGAACCTGAGTCCCTCCCGTGTGCTTCAAGAGAGGCAACATCAGCCTTTCTTTCTTAGTTTGTATGCAAAGAAATGATCATTATTTAAAAAAAACCAAACCAAACCAAACCAAAACAAAAAACCATTTTGATTTGTTTAAGCAACACTTTGTGCAGTGAATGACAAGAGCATTTGTATAATAGAGAGGAAAAGGCAGGTTGATGTTGCTCATTTTGAGTGTTTAGAATGTTTTAGCTAACAAGGAAAAGATGGCGGTCCTACCCTTAAATCACTAAACGAAGATTTTCTTATTATTAGTTTTATATATTTATTTACTTCTGTAAACAGAGAGCAAACTCTGCTGCTGTATGTGATTTGTATGCAAGCATTCTGTCTTCTGAGCTGTTTCCATGTCCCACAGTTTCTTTTGTATCGTACTGTGGGGAAAACCCTTTCAGAGGTGGATTTTGTGCTAGAATTGGCACGTGCAGCCAATCAGCATTACACTATTAAATACTGCAAGTCACTTCCTTCTTGGATGGTCAAACCACATTTTTTCTAAGGAATAGCATGCACACAGATCAGCGTGGCTGGGAAGAGGAAGTAAAAACTTGGAATGATCCTTGCTAGAAGATGTGTCATTACTAACTTGTCTTCAGGAAAATAGGAGTTGTTTGTTTTTGTTTTTGTTTTTGTTTTTTTTCTTTTTTTCTCTTCTATTTCTTAAAGTATCTTAACTCTTTTCTTTCATTCGTTTTGACTTCAGTCTCTCGAGTTGCCCTGTAGTTACCTTTGATGTTTCCTCTTATTTTAGAAATAATTTGTATTGTAAGGAGCTATTTTTTTCCATTTTTGAGTGAGGGGTTTTTTACTGTATAAACTGTTTACAGTAGTAGATACAGAATTTCTGAGAAGTGCAAGGCACCTAAACATAAGCAAAACTTTTCATTTCAGTGAGTTTAGATCTCTGCAAGCTAGGAATATGTGATCTGCAGTTATTGCACTGTACATTTAAAAAATTTATCAGCTTCATCATAATCAGAATTTTGCAGCAAGATTAGTGTTCCATCCCTAGTGAGAGCCGAAGCAAAGAAGATAGGTACAGATGTAAAAATTATCAATAACTATCATCCCTCTGGTTCCATAAACAAAAGAATAAAAGAGAGAACATAATATTTTAAGCTTCTCTAGCATCTGTTTATGATGGCATTTGAATAATGCAGATGTATGAGAAATACCAAAAGTTGGTATTTCATTATACATGACCAAGCAGCTCATGTCATCGGCTAGGCCAGTGAGGTGCAGGAGTAAGAACAGAGGCACAAACAAAAAATTCCAAGTCAACTGCAGTATCGTGTGTGGTTTCTCAAGCCATTTTTACAAACTACACTTAGGTGAATTTCTGGAACAGTCCCCTCTCTTTCAACCTGAAAGGATTTTGATATTTTGTCTAATTGAAAGGAGGAAGAAATGATTTTGTTGGTTTTTTGTTTGTTTTAAATGCAATTTTAGTTTCTGTTGAAGTGTGGCTTTGATTGAACTGACATTAAAAGAGGGACCATAGAACCCTGCTTGCTCATGCAAAACTCAGCCATTTCAAACCAGAGAAAGATTTAAGGGAGACCCAAATGCTTTAAATTATTAGGCAGGGAGAAGGTTAGCATTTTTCTCAGTTGAACTTTTTATTTTATTAAACCCAGACACTCTGATCACTTTTGCTATTCTCTGACAATGTAAGAAGAGCTATTATTTTTCAGGCTCTGCCTCCATATCTGCCCTTTCCTCCAATTCAGATGACTGGGGAGGCTGGTAAATGAGATGATGACAAAGCTGTTTCACCCATCTTTCCAGTTTTGAGATATTCCTAAAAGAGGAGGAAATTTCAGACTTGTTCTGGCTGTTTTAAGGATAATTTAGAAGCCAGAGAATTCTGTCACTTTTATCTCCACATTTCATGAAAGACATTTCCTTTCTTTTAAGGAAATCAGCAGGTCCATTTACAGTATTTCTTCCAATAACAATTCCAGCACACAGTAAAGAGTAACTCAGTAATTCTGACTAGCTGCTATTATAGTAGCTGAGATAGACTTATCTATGCATTTCTTCATAAGAAGCAAATCTAGACAGTTGCATTTGTGAGACTTTTCTCTTTTGTTGTTATTTGAAAAAAAAAAAAGAAAAAAAAAGCCTCCCCTTCCTAAAAGCCTTTACCTTTACAAAGCATCAGTTTTGTTTATTGAACCTAAATAAAAGCATCCCACTGAAAAAGAGGACATTAACAGTAAAATTTGGTTTTGTGTCTCTTCTTCAGTATCCGTATAACAGAGCAGTATCACTGCAGTGAACTCCTTATCTGAAGAGCTTGATTGTCAGCTGTGTACCTACTTTATGTATTAAATGATTGCTTTTCCTGTGTTGTCCCCTTTCTGCCCTCATTGCCCATTAGAGGCATTTGCACTGATATGTTAATCTAATATTCTATTAAGATTTTTCCAGTTATGAAGCAACAATTGAACAAGCAGTTCTTTCTAGGTTTTTCTCATGGACTTCACTTAGTGTCTCTCATACATCATAAATAGGGAATATTTTAATAGATGGTTGTTCCTCTACCTCCACCCGAAGATAACTAAGGTAACAAAAGACAAGTTGAGCTACAATATGAGTCAGTTAAAGTAAGTATTTTGATAATCCTTAAACAAGGCACAATCTTGTTACTGTAGCAAGCCCACAAAACTGAATTTAGTCTGTTGTGTACATGGTAGATAAAATCAGAAAAATAAGTTGGGTTTATGCCAAGTAGTTTCAAAAACGTCTTTAGTATTACAGTTTTTCTTGGGCTATTCTAAATGGCAATAAATGGTGAATTTATGTAATAGACAATTTGCCCCTGTTAAACCAAGCAGAGCTGTACTTCTGGAATCTGGTTCAACGGTACCAGATCTAGCTCTCCATGTTATATCCTGCCCATGCACTTGTATGACAAATGTGCATAGCGTTCCATATACAGTTGCAAACAAATTATTTCAGTTTCCCAATTCCTGGGGATCTTTTTCATTTTGGCTTGTTTTAACCTTCTATAATATTTCTTCCTTTGCTAGTTTTACCTACTTTGTTAGTAGAGAAACTTCTGTTTTACTTGTAAGAACTGTTTTATTTGTAAGAACTTCAGTTAACTTCTTTGATACTTGTTTAAGCATCCCATGTAACTTATCAGTGATGTGGGCCCCAGCTGTTGTGCAGCATTTGCACCTACGGAAGAAGGAGGTATATCTTTTCAGTGGATGCTGCCTCTGTGCAGCAGGTCTTTTTCTAGACAGTAATAAAGGTTGATGTACACCAACATTTATCATGAGTAAGCTGCTTCTTAATATGCTAAGAATCAGTCATGCAGTTTCCACTTACTCTAACTGTAACTACAAGGATCTTTTTTGCCACATTTGCTACTGAAAGCATAATGCTTAAAATTTAATAATTTCTTGGAAAAGCCCTTGTGGATGTGATAGATGTCCTATAGCACATCATAGAAAATTACATTCTGTCTCATGGAGTACTATGAAAACTTCTACAGTACACTTTTATATAAGTCATAGGCTATTATACCCATTTCTGTAGAGTCATATTACATACCTATGGAGATTTTTTTCAGACATGGTGAGTTTTAAGGAACATTTCAAAAACGAGCATTTAAAAGATTAGCTGTGATTATGTTGCATGGGCTACATGAAGATTTACTGTGCATTGGTTACCTCCCATCCAGTTCTTGTGGATCCAGTAATTTGGGAACATACACTAAGGGAATGTGGTTTATGAAACACTTCAGGTGCAATAAACTGCTCTGCAATGGCTACACAAGCTCACTGTGCACTAATTCACCTCTATAAACAGCATCTAAGATTTTCACCCTTTTCTGCAGTATATGTTTAATCCTGAGAGGGATTTCATTTTAAGTATTTCACTGTGTATCCCTGTGTTATCTCTTCATTTCTGAGACAGGAAGCAACCAAACATTTGCATTATAGTTAGCTCATATTAAGAATACTTACTAATTGCTACTGTTTGAATGTTTATTATATATCAGGTTTCTTCTGAAATATTGTTATGGTCAATTCACTGGAAGAGGCGCTTGTGATGATTTAGTCACAGCAATGGCCAGATGCCATATTCTGAGGCACGCTTCCATACAATTCAGAGAGCAGTGATAATTACGGCCATAACTCAGTGAAAAAATATAAACAGTGTCGTCTGTCTCCTTCAGCAGAACCATTTAAATTGGTGAAACTACGTAGCTGCTAAGCCCACACTTTGGGACATCTCTTTGTAGTTGGTTGCCCCTGCATAGCCATAACAGTTTATGGCTATCTCTGCATAAGAGCCTATTCACCTCCACAGACTACCTTTTTTAAAAGATTGAAGACTACTGTCTTCACCTTGTTCAAGCCTGGGGAAAGATGGCATTGGTACCCATGTCACACATGACAAGGGATAAAAGTAAAAAAGAAGTAATCCCCTGAATAAACTACATTTGCCCTGGGATTTCTGTTTTAATAACTTAGCATTTCCAATCATTCTTGAACAAAGAATTTAGGCAGTCCTCTATTATTCTGAGATGATCCCTATAAACACGTACAGAATCAACTACTTTTACTGGTATTAGTATTTGCCAAGTGGTCTTGTTTATACGGACCATGGTTGCAAATGTTTTTATATCTTTGAGTGTTATAATTTTTCATGATGCATATCTAGTTTTCTTGATTCAGAACAAGATACTGGCTGGTGGCTGCCTGGGCAATGAATGACTGGGACAACTGATTCAAAGGTAAAGATGGCTGGGAGCAACTATAACAGAATAAATGAGGCCTGCCTACCTCAGATTTATTTATTAATTTATTCAACTTTTCCATGTATCCAAGTCACTCTTAATCTACTTGGCCAGTACTTTGACACAGTACATTTTAACAGGCTCAGACTTTATCCATTATTTTTGCTACTTTAGAGTGAGACTCCATTCCACTGGTATGATGAAATAAAAGAATTTTTCCCCCATGTTTTTAAAAATGTTTAAAAAATAAGTTTGATATGTTTAAGTAACAGAATGTGGTTTGTAGATACTGTAGCTCTCAGTCCATATTCTTCATTTTTATGTATATAGACTAAAACAGAAGAGAAACCTTGCTGCAGTTAATCTTTGCCATTAGTAGACATGCTAAGGAGTATGCGTGTATGAGAAGAGTGCCTATATTTGAGGTACACTGTGACTTTCTGATATTGAAAAACCCCCAAACAAATAGAAAAAAGCCCTCCTACATACTGCTTTTCTTTATTGTCCTTGAACATCTGCCTTCTGTAAAATTAAATGGGTACAGATCCCATTTTTTCCTTTGCTCTGGTAAATGGGTATCCAATTAAGATCTCATTGAGTCAATTAAAAAAATAAGGAAGCCATTTTGAGAAAATTTATATGGAATAGATCCATTTTTCTCTTCCTCAAGTAAATAACCAAATAGGTTTATTATGTAGGGTATGTGAAAGAGCTTTGTTTAAAGATATGAAAAATAAGATCTTGGCTTTAAAATCACAGAATATTGTGTAAAAGGACAATTTTAAGTTGAGAAACTAAGAATTTTGAGAAAACAAGTCTCAAATGTAAAATTTTAAATATCACTTGATCTTTCTAAATTCACTAATTTTTATGGACTAATGTGTTAGATGTATTTTTTGTCTTAGTGTGCTTGCAGTTAGAATGTTTATTCTTTCCGTTTTCATCTTCTGTGGTAACAACATAGATTCTTGACTTTTCAAATCTACTTAAAATGTTGTATAACTGACATAGGGGGGGATCCCAAAGTTTCTTCAACTGCAAGGGCACACATCAAATCTGTCATAGGTCTGCATTAGTAGAAGGAAGGATGCTTACCCAAGAGAAGAACATGGCTGGGCTCCTATAAAACAGTCTATGACTTCGGAGTTGGAGCCATGTAAAGTAAGTTATAGCACACAAATACAATGATGAACTAAGCTTTTTGTCTGCGAACCTACATGACTGAAGATAGCATTATTATTTTTAACAACAGTAACTTCCAACTTCAAAGTTCTACAAGTTAACACCCACTGGTGTCATCCCCAAATTATCTTAAATAACAAAAGTATTTGATTTTAATATTCCAGTTTTTCTTGACACGTTCCCGTCTTATCCACACATGCTTGTGAGCTTTCTTCCTGTCTTATAAATATGAATACATAAAACCTGAAAATAGTTCTAATAGTAATTCTACTACCATTGTTGTGTGGGCAAAACATAAGGAAGTGATAGTAAAATATAATTTACTAAGATATTTTTTACTTTCTAACATAAATAAAAATGACCACATTATGGCCAAAACATTTCTGAAACCATTCTCTAACATGAAGCAAAAATTTATGAATCATTTGTCATAATTTTAAAATTAGGCCATATGCAGCATGACATTTCTCCAGTTACTCTGAAGTAAATCTGGAATGATGTCAAAAGTCAGTCCTTTGGTGTTTATAAACGGTTGCCATAGTGCCATATGCATCTCACTCAAGCATTTTCCCATCAGTGTAAAAAAAGGCTAGCAGTGATTCAAAGGCTATCTTTTCATCGTTATTGGCAAGACCTGGATATTTAAGTAATTCAGTAAATCTGTAGACCGCTTTCAGGGTACATGGCTGCTAGCCTTTTTGTACTAGTTAAGATGTGTATGCTGAAAGTGCTTCCTCTCCTAAAGCACCTCTGTGCTCCTATGCCATTGATACAAAGAAGTCAGTTTGTGGAGAAAGATGTTTATTCTCCTGAGCAGTCATCACTCTTGTTTGTATTTTTTCTGCATTTGATAAGATAACTGGCCCTTTCTTATGTTTCTTCTTCTTTCTAGCACTTAAAAGTCTCCAGTTAGAACAATGTTTTATGCTCCTATAATGGCTATGCAGAAGATATTTGTCTAATTCTGTGTTTCTCAAATACAATTAGCACTTCTATTTACTATTAAATATTCATAGATCTGACCTCAGCCAACCAGTAGCTCTTAATTAACACAGAGATTGATAACAGTTCTTAGTTCGGAAAGCTGATGGCTTTTTTCCGGTTTTGCAAGAGTGATATAGGTACACCCGATGTGTACCTGTACCATGCAATGTCAGGAACAGAGCTGTAAATCCCATCGGGTTTTGTTTTGGTTTGGGTTTTTTTTATAAGATCATAATTTTGTTTTGCTCAAGTATTTCTTCCATGAAACAGAGAAAGAAAACAACATTCTATAAATGTTCTTAATACATAAGCTTTCATAAGAGAGAAAAATTGCTCTGAGTGACACATAATTGGCATGAAGTGGTTTTGGCCATTGTTTGCCAGAACACTCCTTGCCATCAAAGTTACTTGATTAGCATATATTGAAATATCTACTGTTTAAATGTTAATTTCCTGGACCTGAAGTCTAGTTTTATATCATAAAATGTAGTAAGTAGCAATAAATCTAGAGAACACAGTGATCCTGACAAATTCCTGAAAATGTGTGTGAGATTTCATTTTCTATGGCACAGAGAAGTTGAACTGTAAGCCAGGAAATCTTAAAGGGTTGGGAACCATCTTCTACTCGTTCATAATAAAATGTGCTTACTGAGACTGCTTTCCATGTTACTGAGAGGTTTTAGAATATATTTTCTCTCTCGCTATGACTGTATTGAGTTAGGAACATGGACTGAGGAAGCAGTGTGGGTTAGGGGGCTGAGAAGAGCGTATTTTAATTTTCCAACCTAGGAGTCTCAGCTTGCAAAGGTGTCCTATGATTTTTTTTAATCTTATATATTTGCTGGTTGATTGGGGGTTTTTTGGGTTGTGGAACTTGAAGCTGCTAATTGATTGAGTAGGAATCAACAAAATAGTTCCTGGCTATATCCTGTGTTTTCAGCACCAAAAGAAAACGGTCTATAGTTTTGGGCTCAATGAAAATGTAGTCCTAATTTTCTGGAAATTTATTGATGCACATAAGGTAGAATTCATTTAACCTTTTCCCAGATGACATACAAAATTCTGGTAAAATATTATAATTCTGGTGTTAAACTTCCAATACTTAAGTTATTTTGTTAGGACTGGAAACAGCAGAGGACAAGGAAAAAACATCCTTGGTTTCTTTCTGAAATATTTTTGAGCAATTTTGAGACGGAGCTATTTACAATATTTTACTTATATAGGAGGAGATCGGGAACTCTGACTATTCTAACAAAAAGCTCCCTAGGCCAATCAGTAGTGAAACCAAATAACTAATTAGTTAGATAGTAAGAGTTACATGATGATCATGCATTCAGGGTTGTACAAAGATGTAAAGGGAGTCATGGAATAAGGAGCTTTCATTTAATAAGGATGCAGTGGAAGATTTCAAGAAGACATTGTTAATTTTGCTCTGGTTTTAGTAGGTATTTTTAGTTAGCATTAATATTGTTTAGCAGTTGTAAACAGAGGGAGATAAGAGCAAGCAAACTAAATTTGTGAGATAAAGTGCTTTTCTGAAACTAGCAGACAGAGTGTGTTAAAGAAAAAAGTTCTCATTGTATGTAGTTCTCTTTCTAATCAACATAAAATCAGGAAAGGAAAAGAGGTGCATGAAAAGTACAGAAAACTTCCTTGAGATACGGATACACGACCTAGTTGACTAAAAGTTGCTGGAATGTCTTAGGATTCAGGAACTTCATGATTAACTGGCTGTTGGCATAGGCATCCTATTGATAGCATGTTAAAAGAGGTGGCATGCTACCGGACAAATTATCTTCATTGTAAATGGGTCTTTTAAGTAACCAGTTATACAAACAGATATTTCTGGAATCCTGACTGCTATAACTCTCTACGAGAAAAAAAAGTCCAAAGAGAAAACCGAGCATATGGCTTTGTCTTCTTTCAGTACAGCATGTGCCTGTGATAGTTTTAAGCCCTGCCAGGACCGGAGACCACGTTGCTGTTGTCCCTCCCCCACCCTTGGACACAAGTAGGGCAAAAACCCTGGGTTAAAATAAGAAGAAATTTAATACAACAGTGTAATAAGCAATCTGAACAACAACAATAGCAATAATAAGAACAATAAACAGTAATAACAGTAAACATGACAAAAGATATACAGAGAAATACCGCAATGGTTACAGAACAAGCCCGCCACGTGCTCCCCACGACCAAAGCCACAAAGGAAAAAGTTCCCACGCTGCCGCGCCGGACCTGACGTCAGCATGGTATGAATAACCCGGCTGGAGATCCCTTCTCCATCTCTGCTGGGGAAACTTAACCCTATCCTAGCTGAACCAGGACAGTGCCAATGAAACAACACTTCAGAAAATAAACAAGAACTCTTTTCACAGTTAATGCTCTCATGTAATAACACATTTCCTGTTATATCTTAGTTTACTTAACTGGTTATATCTATCATACCTTTCCTGAGAAGGTCAGTCTAAATCCTGATTAATGCACGCTATAGAATAAAGATAGCTAATTAATTGGGTTAAAGGCAGTGATGGCTTATTTTCCTTTTTTTTTTTCCTTAATTCTAGGAAGTGAATATATATGCATTATCTGAGATTTGCAAAGGATTTAGATTCTCTAGGTCAGTTAGGACACTGCAGGAAAAAAATGCTCTATTTATATTAAAATTATGGTAAGCCAGTTCCCTTCAATAAATAAAGAAACAGAGGAAAGAGATTTTTATCAAAGAAGCCTTGTATCATCAATATCCTAATGGAGACCTCTGCTTTATTAATAAACTAATTTGTATCCGTACTGTATTTCCAACCTCACCATCACTCAGATCCACTTAAACTAGCTTTTTGTATCACATGAGAATTTCCCCATCGAACATTTACTTGAGCTGAAAACCAGAGTAAAACAGATCTGTTTGCATCAATGATTTTCACATTAATATCATTATATAAACTAACAGAGAATACGAACTGAGCATGTAGGGGTTTTTCATTCTTTTCAAGCCTTTTCAATTCTATAACAAAAATGTATTTTTAGTTTTCATTTATTGTACTAAGGTAAAGATCTGTAAATTAAGAAAAAAACCCCTATGTTCTTCCCTTTTCTGACCTTATTCTTTTGACGTCTTCTCTTCTAGTCTTCTCACACCTTCAAATGTAAATATTTTGCAATTTTTAAAGGAACTACAGTATTACTTTTTGATAGAAAAGGGGAACAATATAGTTGAGAGGAAATTTCATTCTTTTTTGATGTTTCTTAGAATCATAAGAAAACCGTGTGAAACCGATGAATCACTACGGAACCACAGATGTGTTAAATACATATATATATACAGATGCATATGCACATATATATATATACATGCATATACATATGTATAAAAACCACTCTGTATATCCTCTTTGCTATGAATGATATAAATAGATATTAAAGGGATGTACACTACAGATAGAAACCTAAACACAAAGGCGGTATGTGTTGAGATGCTCTATTATTTACATAATAGTCCCTCTACTTGACAAGTGTCCCAATAAGGAAATTATAGTAGAAGAAAGTGTTACTTTTACATTGCAGTTTTTCAAATTGTAATCAATCAAGGGAATATTGGATTACTTATTCACAGCATATAAACGCAATCTCTAGAATTTAAATCTCATCAGCTCGTTTCTCAACCTTGACAGATGTTAAATTGAAGCTCAGCAGGGTACAGCTTGACATAAGTGTCCGGACTAAGCATATAGGCTGCTGAAATCCTTCAGGTATCTAGAAAACTCATTTTCTTCTTCTTCTCAATAACTGGGAAAGATGCTTATTGCACTTTTCCATGGCGCATATTTGACACTTCAGAAAACAAGACTGTAGCTTGTGTTTTCTTCCAAGTCTACAGCAATATTATTGTTCAGCATTTAAATCCTGCTGTTACACATAACTGTTATTCATATGCCCCATTTTGGGGGAAGCTGCTTTTCAGTTACTTTTACTATTGTATCACTAGCTCTTCTGTCTTAGTTTATGCTCCCTATGATCTCTTTAAAGTGGTAAATTCCACCATGTTTTATTCTTTACCAAGCAGCAGCAGAAGTCTAAGCCTTGATTCTTGGTAACGTTAATGGTCCTCTGTAGAACTGAGTATTATAGTGTGCTTTAGGTCACTTTGATGCATAGATGATATTACAGACCAAATGCACTGCTTTGGGAGGCTTTTACATTGATAGATGTCTGTATGACATCATTTTGCACTTGATAGCTTAGATATATGCATGAGCTAATAGTGTAGGACTAGGATTTGTAAACCTGTGAAGTTTTAATTGTACTTCTGACACTGACATGCTTTTGCATCAAGTAAGCCATCTCAGAATTCTCTATTTTGAAATAGTGAAGATATTTAACCTAATGCAAATATCTTTTATATAGCATCATTAACAATTAATGTTGTAGGCTTTATCATGGCATTGTTCTTTAGTTCATGAATGAAGTTTGAATAAGATCATATTTATTTCTTCTGGGTTTTGAGAGGAGTGAACTGACTCAAGGTTTCCCTTTGGTGTTTAGTCCTTTTTCAAAAACAATGTTGTCAAATTAGGAGAACCTGCATATTGAAATATTGTCTTGAATTATTTAAAAAATTACTTTTTGTATTCTTTCCTTAGATGATAAAAATATATGTGCAAAATATTGCATCTCTGTAAAGAAATGTCTTTTCCATTCAAAGGATCAGGAACAATTTTTACAGTTGATGAATCGGTGGATGAGATATAATTCATTTAACCCCTCCTTCCTCTCTATTCACTGTCTTGTATAACTGTCTTTGTCACACACATACGCATGTGTGCAAACTGATGTATGCTTCACAGAACTTTAATATTTATAATTTGATATATCAGTGCAGATAAGTCTTTCTAGCACAGGGGGGAGAACACTGTAAATATATACATTTTTATATAGAGATGTATATATGTACTTTCATTAGGTTCTGTTGTAATTGTGTAGCATACAAGAAATCTGGATTTCATTTTAGCTATTAAAAATCTGTTAACATATGACCTGTTATATCTATCGTATCCAGGACTCTATTGTATCCAGGACATGGAAACTGCTTTTTAAGACTCAACATGATATCTCTGGGGTGGCTGTTTTTTTCCCTTTTTTTATTTTTTATAATGTTGCTTACCTCCAACTGTCTGCAGGTTCATTTTTTTTCCCTCTGGATTTCAACTTTCTCTTGGCCAACCCATGGTTTACTTCTTGGTAGAAGGTGTGGTAAAAAGGAAATATCTAAATCCCGATATATGAGGTTAAACAATGATTTGCTCTCTGATTCCTAAAATGGTTTTCTCAAAGCACCTAAAGTACATGTGTTTCTCTACTTGAAAATTCAGTGGCTGTAATATGAATCAATTCTAGAAAGAAATTCAGTGTCGTGGTGTATTTTCAAAATCCCTTTGAAGCTGTATGATTAGCAGAGTTGATTTTTCTCTCCTCACTATCTCTGTGCATGCGTTTCATCTTCTTTCTTGGCTATTGTGGTAAATAATAGCCCAACCAGTAGGTGGTAACGTCATTGTTCCGACACTAAGCGATGGAAAGGTCTTCAAGTCAAGACTTCACTTTCCCAATAGATGTCTTTCAATCTTTTTTAATTAACTATTTTGATTTACTTTTTTAATAACAAACCTTCCGTCTTAGATGTGTCTGTCTGACCAGCTGTTTTACTGAGAGGCTGCCATATAAAATAATAGGTCTAGGGGCAACCAGTCCCCGGGAACTCTCAGTTCTTGAGCTCTGAGTAGGTCTCTGCCTAGAAGGGCTCTTATTTTCACAGTGTTTCCTTTGGGGCAGAAGAAATACGTATACATGCAGAGGAAAGAATTAACTCTCCAGTGCATTCTAGAGAGTAATTACCTATTCTGTGCTACATTATATGACATCTTTGAGAGTATCTTTTAAATGGGGATGGAGCTGTACCTCTAAATGCCCTGTCCTTCAAACCTTTTTGGCCATAGGGACAGCTGAGGACCGTGGCAAAGGCTCCCCTTCCACTGCACTCAGAAGCAGCAGCGGTGGCTGCTCGCACTCACACAAGGCAATGTCTTGACACCGGCACCAGTGCTGGTTGGGTATGTGGGACATAGAGGAAACACAGGACCTGTACTCAGGGCACAGAAGTTAAGTGGTACAGGAGGAAGCTCTGACCACCCCAAGACAGATACCACCGTAGTACATCCTCTGACGCAGTAGGAAATTCCAGAAACACTCCTTCTTCCTGTCCTGCCTTTGTAATTAGTGAAGCGTGTCTTGAGCAGCAGAGGCTGAATCTTCATGTTGATGTGCTTGCTAGGTTCCACTTCTCATGCAGTCAAATAATTTGCTGCAGGCAGTTCCTAGGGAACTGCTGGGCACAAGGATTCGCTACAGGATGCTCCAATCTCAATATTGTGGGGCACTTAATTCAGACATTGTTTCAAAACTCATTTGGCAGGCAACACACCAAAGGAATGCATGCAAAGGAAACACCTTCCCATCACACTGTGTGGTTAAATCTTGGGGTTTAGATGCTGCCGGTGTCTGAGTTTATGCAACAAAACTCTGTGTTGGGCATCTCCAAACCTTACCATGAACTGACATGTTCAGTGTTTTCAACTGTGTAAATACTTCTGAAAGGAGGACAAAATCCATGGCTTCTCAATGATTGTGTCCCGTTCCCAGATTTAGAAACATTCAGTACGGGGCTGCTTTGTGTATAGCCTTGGAGGGGAACTGCAGAAGCAATCAGAATGAGGCAGAGCTTCCTTGGTGTTGAAGGAGCCTTTATAGATGTATTACAAAAGGGACTAGACTACCAAATGTGAATTGTTCCTTCTGTGGTATGTTCATGTGTATGTTTAGGTACCTATACAGCTATACAGCTCTGTGTGCCTATGTCCTTGATGACAGCTTTATCCCAAATAACTGCATTGTATTACCCGTAGAGATTTTTGGCTCTAGATACATCAACAACTTTATCTAGTACTTTACTCTTCTTTATTCCTTCAGATAACATGTCTCCTTTTCCTTCACAGCAAAGCCTCAAAATTTTTATCGTTACGGTTATACACAGTTCCTCTACATCTGTGATGTGTTCTAGTTCCTTCATTATTGTGAACTCTCTCTTCTCTGATAACATGCATTAAACAAAGTCTCATACCCTGCCAGCATATGCTGTGTGCAGGAATTTCGACTTACGGGTTTTTTTTCCAACAAACCCCTCCTTTCTGTGCTCTAGTGAGAGAGAAATTTCAGAAGATAAAGAAAAAAATCTTAAACTAGAGTTTAAGACTAACAATTTTAAAAGATATCTTCTTAAAAATACCTGTTTCCAAATCACATTCTTCTATTTTAAATTCGGATACTTAGTCCATTTTACTTATGTTACTATCATAAATTGACTTGCATATGAGGTCATGATAACCACAGGGAAATATTCTTCTAGGCTTGTGCAGCCATGAATAATCAATGAAAATATTGCATTAATTTATATTTAAAGTTATCATTTAATATTATCTTCTGAAATTTTATTACTCAGTCTGTTATTGCAAGTACTACACCGAATGTCTCAAGTCGACTGGCTGGCTCTTGATAAACATGTCCCTTTTATATATAGATTTATATTCATGTATCAGCATCTTATCAGTGATTCAAAGGTTCCAACACCATCTTTACATCAGTTTTCTCTCACTTCCTGAGCAATTTTTTTCTTTTTCCCCTCCAAAGTTTCTGTTTGGAGGAGTTTTTTTCGGGGTGGGGGGTGTTTGGGTTTGAAGTGGTTTGGGGGTTCTGTTGTTTGTTTTTTTTTAAACTTTCTCTAATTAGGAAAATCAGGTGCATGTTTTGGAAAGGTTCCTTGAATTATAGATATCTGAGTTATACAATGAAAGAGAATGTTCCAGGTAAAAAAGCTTTGTGTATTTGAATGGAAATCTATAACACATCTAAACTTTTCTAAACCAAACATTAATCTAAGTACTATACGAAATGTGGGGATTTTAACTGAATGGTTTGAAATGCTACCTCGATACACAGTCAGTTAATAAATATAAATAGTTGCAGAAATAGACCTTCAGAAATTTAGAAGCAAAGTTTATCTAACATGAAAATATTTCCTGGATCAGAAACTGTTGAACTGCAGGGACAAGAGGAGGGCAGTTACATAAAACAGAAGCGGTCTAATTACACTGATTAAAGAGTAATACAGGTGAAGGATTTTCAATGACTACAACAACAACAAAACCCCAACATTAATGCCTGAACAGAATATACTGTGTTGGTATTTCTGTATGAAAAAGGCCAGCAAACTTCTCTTCCCCAGATCGTTTGCTAAAATAAGGCAAGAAGGGTTCTTATGTAAATAACATAGAAAAATATATACCATGTATTAATGGACAAAGTATGGCATTCAATTTTGTCACAGCTCAGAACTGTAAACCTCTGCTGCTTCAAGTTTATTCCTTCAATTTTAGAAAACAAAAATGTTAGGGCTTTCTTTTTTTGGGGGGGAGGGGGAGGGGGTATTGTTTGTTTTTCTTAAAAATGAAGGTTCAGAAGAAGAATCATTCTTTGATTTTCATTATTGGATTAACTCATCTTCACTTTCAGTCATTGTAGAGTAGATGTTCGGAGACATGCCTGGAATGTTAAGCTGGCTTTTTGGAAAAGAGATAAAATTTTACGTATCTTTAAGGATACAGTGCCCTGGGGCAAAGCTAATTTCTTCTATTGGACAATTTATTCTTGTTAAATTTTAGTTATATTACATAGTGTGTATGCATTGAAAAGCAATTTTTTACTGTCAATTATGAGTCTTGGTTATTTCAGTACATGTAGTAAAATATTTTTAAGAAATTATTCAAAACTTAGAATTGGAAAGGAGAGTTATTGTCTCAGAAAATTATCCTATCTCACTGTTATACTCTCACTGACTGATGCAGGGTATTATACTGGGAGCATGTTCTTTACCACTGCAGAACTTTTCTGCAGACAGCTCGGAGATTGTCTGTATCACTAAATAAAGCAGAATAAGGTATGTGTACACGTTAATTTCTTGTCGTTTGCATGTAAATAGACCAAAATATTTCAGAAGTATATATCTACCCTCATTATAATAGTCACTATACTATTATATTTATTAAAGAGATCTCCAGTATTTTAAATATACACAATATTTGGCAGCCTGTGTGTTGCAGGAAGTGCTGAGAAAACAGGAAATGTTTAGGCGAACTAGATTAACTCAAATCTCATCCAGGTAAAAATGAGGACTAGGCTCAGTGACTTAGTCCATACTTTAATAAATCAGCAGTTGTAAAACATTATCGTTTTAAAGCATTAGTGCTAAAATGCTGGGTAATTAGAAGAATTAGTTCTACAGAGCAATTTGGTTTCTGACATGTCAGATCACTGTACAGTATGACTCAATATTAAAAAAAAAAAAGTCCAATTTTTGGAATTTATTCTTAGGCATCCCAATGGATGAAAAGTTAATAAAAAACATGTAAGGAATGAAATGGCTAAAAAGGGAGGTTAAATGTTTCTTGACTTCTTAGAGAAATTAGTTGAAGTAGTGTGGTCAATAATTTACAATGCTATTGAGATCCATACTAGAATCACATAAGTAGTTTTGATGCCCACACTCAAAACCAACATTGGAAGAAAGAGAAAAGCATCGGAAAAAAAAAAAAAATCTAGAAATCTTTACTACAATTAGTGTTTTGGCTAATTTAGCTTATTAAGGTCAAGTTTAGGAAGCAATGTTACCATCACATATTATTTACATCAGAATACAATCTTTGTCAGACAGAAGTGGTTTTTATCCAGGCAAAGACATATGTGAATCTGTTCCTCAGAATCTGATGCTGAATACATTCAGAAAGAAAATGGTGCAAGTTTTAATAGTAATATTACAGTTTAATTTTAATAAACGAATAGAATAATTTAAAAGGACGAGTAACTTGCTCAATAAGTGGATAAGAGATCATAAATGAAAGTTAAATATCTTTCTCAACATATGTTTTATTTTAGATATACAACCTTATTGCAAGACATACTGCGCAATGGACCACATTAGCTAAAACTTTTAAATACTTGTTTATAGTTCTTCCTTGAAATCCTATGGAATTATTAATCTTGCTCTACTATCCAACCCTTAATATATTTAGTGTAATATTTTGCTTTTAAATACAGCAATGTTATATATCAACACAGAATGAAAAGTATGGAAGACAGAACCAAAATTATTTTGTATCATGGTTGATGCCATTAAATGTTAAAGGTGGATCTGCTTTACCCTGGGAAGGTCTGCCTAGGAGTTTCAGTGCTGTTAATTGACAGAGTACAGATTTTCTAAGTTTTCTAAAATTTATTGTTACTCTTAAAGATATGCCATTAACAGATCTATGTTTAGTGAAAAACATGTTGGCCAGATACCTCAATCCTGTGAAAATTATTTTCACTGTAACGTGCTGGCATCTAATAACTGCATAAAAGCAAAACTGAACACGTATATCCAATATTTTTCTTATAGATCACAGTAGTTATTAATTTGTTCTAAGCATTCAAATTTTTTGTTATCATACTGATATTTAGCTCATTAGGTATCTCTGTTGGACAGAGAATTCTCTGTTGGACAGAGAAATTTTGCCACATGGCAAAAAGGACATTTTATTCCTAGTCATTAGTTTTCCCAGATTTTCCACAAAATTAAAAGTCATTTACAAGAATATTATCATCTTTGTGGGAAAATGTGGATAGTTAATGGCATTGTTTTCTGAACTAATCAGTTGCAGTATTGTTATAGAATAATTCTCATGTTACTTCAAAATATATTAATATTTACATTTAAATCATATTTATATTTATTAGAAGAACAAATGGGTAGGCAGATGAATGTGTATTAGTGTCACAAAAATCCATCTTTTTTTTCTTTATTTAGGAACATCACCTGGAAGTAACTGTAATGGAGATTCAGTTCAATCTAGCACATCATCCATTTTCAGTATCCTGAGATACAAACTTTAGTCTCCAGTAACACTTTTAAGGTTAATCAAGTGATATGTCTTATAAGGTGTTCTAAATGTATATGGTAGATTTATTTTCTGTTGTTTTCACTTTATTATAATATCCTAGCAAGACACTTTGTTCAGAAGAAAATGTCCTTGCACTGTTGTAGATGAACCATATTCATTAAATATTTTTACATTTAAAATACTAAACCAGTGTGTTTCTAGCTGAGAGGTCCAAAACCTTGCAAACAGCTTTATATCTGACTATAGGTTTCCTTCTTCTGAGAACATATCATGAATATGAAAATAGATGCAGACAGGACTGAAGGGACTGTACTCCTAAAGTTTTTCCTTTTTTTTCTTTGGGATTTTTTTTCTCTCTTTGGTTTTGGCCAGCTAATAATACAGCCCTGTAACAACGTCTTTCCATTTTAAGTAATAGTAGCTTATGATATACAGTGTACTTTTGAAAACAGAAATCATGTTAGTGTACAATAAGAATATGAAGAAGTTCCCAATAAAAGATTTTATTGGGAAATGTTAGTTTGATGAACCCTAAATGCTTCATCACAGGCACAGAGTTGAGATATTTTCCAGTCTGTATCTTTGGAACGAAGTACTGACTCAATGCCTAGGCCCTGGAAATATCCTATCTCTGTTTTTAAAAATACTTTTTCTCTGAATTTCCATTCAGAAGAAGTTTGGATGTGCTGACTTGGGACAGCTTAAAACTATTGTGCTGGTTTGGGCTGGTGCAGAGTGAATTTTCTTCATAGTAACTAGTATGGGGCTATGTTCTGGATTTGTGCTGGAAACTGTGTTGATATTGCAGGGATGTTTTAGTTACTGCTGAGCAGTGCTTACACAGAGTCAAGGCCTTTTCCACCCCACAAGCAAGTGGTCTGGGGGTACACAAGAAGCTGGGAGGGGACACAGCTCGGACAGCTGACCCCAACTGACCAAAGGGATATCCCATACCATATGACATCGTGGTCAGCATATAAATCTGTGAGAAGGAGGAGGAAGGGGTCGTGGAAATATTCAGGGTGGTGGCGTTTGTCTTCCTAAGTAATCATTACGCATGATGGAGCCCTGCTTTCCTGGAGAGGGCTGAGCACCTGCCTGCTGATGGCAAATGGTGAATGAATTCCTTGTTTGGCTTTGCTTGCACACGCAGCTTTTGCTTTACCTATTAAACTGTCTTTATCTCAACCCACAAGTTTTCTCACTTGTACTTTTCCAGTTGTCTTCCCCATCCCACTGTGAGGGGAGTGAGCGAACAGCTGTATGCATCTTAGTTGCTGACTTGTGTTAAACCACGACAACTATATAAATGTATACATATAGCTTATCACTGCCATAAATATAGTACTTTAGGTCACATTTATTTATAGCAGCAATTTTGTTGTTAGTTCAGTAGCAAGGTGGTAGATTCACTGAGTTGGGCTCCTGTATATTTCAGGTAAGTATTTGCAACTATGCCTTCCCCTGCCCCAGATTTGGAACAGTAACTTCGGGCTCTATGCGCATTAACAATTAGAAACATTAAGCATCTCAAATTGCTTGCTACTTTTTTTGAGTTAGCTGTTTTACCAACAAAACTTTTTTCCTGTCAATAAGTAAGAATTTTTGATCAGAAGAACAGCAGTTCTCAAATTCACAGTATCATTTTAAACAGTCATACATGGGCTTGTCAAGGAAGGGCAGAAAAGCAGGAGATGAAAAAAGAGAAGTAGAGACATCCTTGTCATCAGTGCTTTAGTAGTCAAATAGATCAGCCTCCCCGAATAACTGCACTCTTGAATTATTAAAGCATCTTCTCACTTTCCTTCAGGAGTAGATGAGAGACTTAGTCTAAAAAGAGATATTACATTTGAAGTGATAATTCTTAATGTCTTTTGTTCAATACATTATTACGATTTAGTGATATTCATTCTTTCTACTGTAGCATGTTACCTTGCTTAAACTATACAGCAGGAAAATTGTCTAATTTTAAAAAATGTTTGAATTTCCAAACATCTCTGATTTCAGTGGTCTTCATGTCTGCCCAGGAGATTTGTCTCCCTAGATTTCCCCTATACTTAGAGGAGTGAAAAGCCCTTACCAGAGGGTGATTTGTGATCCATCAGATGTGTTTTATAAATGTGAAATGTGCCCTGAGGATGGACGTATAACAATAGAAGGGAAGGTAATGAAAAAATTCTTTAACATAGGATTGGTTACATATGTCAGAACTAGAGGATTGCTTCCACGCTTTTCTTAGTGAACATGCATATCGGATTTAAATGAGGATCACAGGAAAGAAAAAAAACAAAACAAAAAAAAAACAAAAAACCAACTAGAAAAAATATCTGCTAAAACCTGAATTTGTATATTTAAAACATAGCCAGTCAGGTACATTGCAGAATAAGTGCAAATATGAAGTCTCTCTTTTTCATATATTTATTAGTAACATTTGTCTTAACAAATATTTTCTACAATTTTCTTCTTTTTTTAGACTTTGAAAACAAAATTTTCTTAAAATGCATGAAAAACATGCATGTCATCATCTAATCTCATAGGTTATGATATACATATATTACTTAATGCTGTATAAAATGTTTGTGAAAGTTCTGGATTCCCTAATAGTAGTTTTGTGCACTAGCAATAACATTACTTCCATATCCTTCTTGTCACCATATGTGAGCAGGCTTAACCTTCAGATCTGATTTTTAAAAGCATGCTGTGTAACACTCTGCATGAAAATCCATAATCACACAATTGATATGAAGGCTATTGTGAGTGTTCAACACAATTTTGATCTGAGAAAAGCTGTGGCAAGATAGGCACAATTTAATGGACTTTTAAAAGTATTTTTTTCAAATGTCTATTTGAATGAAGATCTTCCCCCAAAGGTCACATTTAGTATTTAAATTTGCTGTATACTTTGTACAGGCCATATTGTCTGTTAAAGTTATGTTACATCATTTTGGAAATGCTTAACGTTCTGAGATAAGGACTTAACACTGAAATTTCCTTGCTTCCTCTGGTTTTGCTTCCTCATCCCTCTTCCTTATGTGAGCTGGGATCACCTTCAAGGCAAAAGATTTCTGTGGGGCTGAACAATGGTACTATGGTACTACAGGTGTACCTGACTACTTTTATTTCAGCCAAAATAGCTCCATGGCAGTACCGGGGGGAAGGCAGACTTGCTTTGAGCAGACATTTCTCTTATATCATCTTTGAAGTAACTTTTGTAGACAGGAGCAGTGAAGCCAAGCAACAAACTGTGCTTCAAGGGTGAAAATAGTCCTGAAGACTTGGGCCAACTGCTGGCAGAATTTCACAGCATCTGAAGGCACTGTCCTAGAAATTCATGGTCTGTTCACAGAACTACAGTGTGGCATCTACATGAGAGATCTCCAGCATGACAGAACATGTGCTTCTTCTAGGTTAGTCATCACCAGCTAAAAATAAAACCTTTAGACTAATTTAAGTAAAAGATATAAACACACATCCAAATTTAAAGATGGAAGTTGTGGATAGGTTTTCTAAATTTTGATACAGTTGGAAAGTAATTACTGAAGGAAAGCACATACTTAATTAAAGAGAATGTTTTTGTTTCACTTCCACATCTTTTGATGGAAGTCCTATAAAAAATGTTAAAACTTTTTAATTTGGAGATCTTAGCAGGCGATAATGTACTAAAAGAGTTCACCATGCTCACTGGGAATATTTGCGTGTCCTTCAAAAATGCAGCTGTTTGTGAGTTTTCTGTGCTTTTCTTTCTCTTATTTTCATGTTTTTTGTCTCTTCTTTGAGATATATATAGGATTTTTTAAAATTACATTGTCCTTTGCTTCTTACATAGATGAGCTGGCATTCACTGAGTGATGGCACCTTTGTGCTAGTCTCAGCAACAGAGTTTTAGAAAGAAAGAGAGCAAGGGAAGAGAAAGACAAACTGTTTTGATATGACTGCAATGTCCGTATGAAGCGTTACACTTTTTGTTGCTGATTTACAAATTCCACTCCCGTATAGCTTTCAATTTCTTGGATTAATTTAGAGACAGTTTAGATAGAGAAGGATGCAAAGGAGACAGGGAATGCGGAACAGGAGCAGCCGATAAAATATGCCTCCCTTATGCTCTAGTAGGTGTGCATACTTGCAGAAACAAGCTAGTGTGCTCTGTTAGCAGTTGGCTTCCTGGAGTGCAGCTTGGAGTGTGCTCATATCAGGCATAGACTAAAAGAAGCAAAGAAATACCATGCTGGAACATTGAAGTCCAAAACTACATGGGGCACTGAAAGAAGAATCTTGGCAGAAACAGAGTTTGCTACAGGAACACATCCGTATTGAGTTCAATGTGGGAAAACTCATCCCACTTCTCAGTGAAACAACTTTCACATTAGGGCCAGAAAATCATGTACAAAGGCTAAAGGACGCGCAGAAATATTTAACCTGTGGATTAAGAGTACTCTGGCATAAAAGCACCCAGAATGGCCCTCTGCAAACTAGAAGTGTTAACAAAGCCCAACCATGTTGGAAATACTTGTTTTGAAAAGCACAATCTTATACATTAAGAAAACACAATCCCGGAGAGAATAGAAATAGCACTACATGCCTCTAAATCAATTTTGTTTCTGTACCCCATGGGTAGAGTTCCATCGAAGCCCAGCAGGAACACTGGGATGCGAGTAAAACATGCATACATATGTACGTGCTGAATCGGTATGTATTTTCTGACCTGGTCCCATCTTAGAACTGTTACTTCATAAGGATGACACAAACAGTCACCATTTTAAGACATAATCTGAACTCCCCAAATTTCCTACCATTTTAGAGCTGGAAGCCAGTCTCAATAGTTGTTAAAGTCCACTATTCAAGAGGAGTATAGACACTCACTCAGCATTTCCAAGGTGAACATTGGAAAATCCCAAAGCACTTGCAGGGTATGAGCCTGATATGCAAGAATCATTATTAAAAATTAGGTGAAAGTACTGTAATATTAAAACAAATGTAAAATGTCCCACCGTTACAATATATGTTAAAAAGAAGATGCTTATTCCAGAAAAATATAGCAAATATTTAAGATTATCTTTTAGGAAACAAAAATGTAGAAACTAGAATTTCTATGAATTTTCAAAGAGGTTTTCTCTTTTTTTTTTTTTTTTTTTTTAATCGGAAAGTGCAATAATTGCTTACTTTGTTCTTGAAAAGCATGAAGGACAGTTATCCACTTCATTATAGTTAGGTGAAAATGTATAAAAAAATCCATCTCAAGGTAAAATAAAGAAAGAAGTTAGTGGACAAAGGATTAAAAGTCCATTTTTGATTTCACTCTAGTACCATTTTCTTTCTCTTTCTTCCTCTGAACTTTGGGGTTTAGATCAAATATATTAATACTTTTAATACTTTTCATGTGATTTAGCACTTAACCTAGTTTTTCTTCTTTTTTTTTTTTTTAAATTAATTTTTTTTCACGGTCCTTTCTTGGGTTAGTTACAAATAATATTGATGGAGAAGTTTCTATGATAATAAATCTGAGGTAAGTTCACATTCAGAAGTATGACATCTAGTCAAAAAGATATTTTTAATTGTCTAGAGGAGGAAAAATCACTTGGCATTAATTGCTTGCACACTCTGCTGTCTGTGATATTTGTACTAAGCTTTTTGTTCGTTACTGTAGCAAATTTAAAATTAAAAACTTCTCAAGAAAGTTTTGCTGTCTTTGAGTTCATTAAATAGTCATTATTTTCTTAAGTATTCCTATTAGACGTATCAGTTTATTTCCACTTAGATAGATTTTAATGTCTTTGAAGTCCCTAATATTTCTATATACATAGTATACTTAAGTATATAATTCCTTGCATCCCTGATTTGCTACTGTTTGTGACAACTGTTGTCTTTTGTAAACTCTCAGTCTTACAGATCTCATGAATGCATCACGCAATCTGAAGGAATTTGGTTTTAAGCCTTACCACATAAAATCTAAAGGACTTCGGTAAAAAAATAAAATGTGAAAATGCTCATGCATTGTTGTTCACTCTTCTGCACTCTTACTGACTAATGGCTGGACAAAATAAATGCAAAGAGCAAGCAGTGATCAGACATGCAATAATGAGGTGAGAATCCCAGTCCCTCTTGAAATGCTGGGCTTTCAACCCCAAGCCCCAGATTAAGGTTGACATACGGGTGATTCCCACAGCCCTTCACAAAGGGGCGGCGAGTTCACCTTTAAGCTTCCCTCCAGGGTGGGCCAGCCTGGCAGGGAGAGCCATTGGGTGAATGAGCCCCAGGGGTCCCACATTAAGTAACCAAAGGTCAGGTGTCCCACTTAGGGATAAAAGCTGGGACCCCTCGCAGGCAGGGGCAGTGTCTGTGTGTGAGGGGGATGCCCTGTGCAGAGTTCCCTGTTGGGGAAGGACCTCCCGCCTCCCTGGGACTGGGCTCCAGTCAGGTCTGGCTTGTGTAAATGTGGGCTGTGCAGAGATTCAGTGTGTGGCTTCCTTGGTCTGATGTGTTTGGCTTGTTGTCTCCTGTCCCTTCTATGGGAGACTGCATTTCACCATTTATTCCACCCACTGTTGGTCATGTGGTGGTGGTGTTGGGGTTGGTGGGGTTGATGTCAATTATGTATAATCTGATTGACTTGTTTGTACCCCCAGTGCTCACCCATGTACTGATGCTTTTGTATCAAATACCGTTTGATTATTTGTTCATCTTTATGCTGGCTGTGTCCTTTATGCCAGGCCTGATGATTGGTAAAAGGCCTCTGAATCAACTACTAAAATGAGCAAGACTGATACAGCTCAGCCTTTACCCTGAACAGCTAAGCCTTTATTCCTATTGCCAAATCTGCCATGGTAGTTCCACACAGGGATGCTGCACAAACTAGGGGGGATGACTGCATAAAGGTGGACCTGGAGAGGGGTAGAAAGGGACATTCTGTCTTTGAACAAGAATTTGGGGATTATACAGAAATTACTATGGAATGTTTAAACAGAGAAGAAAGAGCTTGGAACTGGAGAGATAGGGGTGAACTGGGATGGAAGAAATGAAGAGGAATGAAGAGAAAGGGACATAAAAGAGGCTGTAGTGTGCTTGTCTTGTCAATGCTGCAGCTGATCATCTCTCATTTTCTGGCTAAACTCAACATTTAACTGCTTTCTGTGTGACTGTGCTCTACTATTCTGCATGTGTGACCCAGTAGCAAAATTCAAGGCAGACTAACTGGCAAGGAGAGTCTGGGTGATGGTTAGTGGGGAAACCAAGGGTCTGGGAACTTGTTAATGGGAGAGAGGATCTGAAATTGGGACCCCAGGCAGATGGATCTCCTGGGAGACAGACACTGGTGAGACCTGGGACGGGTTTTCCTCCTTGAGAGTCCTGAGAAACAGAACTGGATTACTTATGCTGTCCCTGGTTTAAGTGGGTGCCTGTGAAGCTACTCTTCTCCTGTCTATGTTAACCTGTTTGCAGGCAGCTGTGCTTGTACAGACCTTGTGTGTGCCCGTGAGAGGTTAGTGCTCATCCTCATTCCTGGTAAATTCTGGAAAGGAAACCGGGGCAGCTCTTCTCAGCCAGTCCTAGAGGGGAGGGGCCACTTGTGTTGTTCACTCCGCTGGATTTGACTATATATTCTATGTGAATTAAATACTTCTAAGTTTACCTATTAATCCTAATGTTTCAAAACTGTAGGGTCTGTGAGCTCTTCCAGGAGTGGTTTTGGTTTTTGTTTTTCCAGGGGGTGGTAGTGCAGGAGTGTGGTTTTTCTGTGTACTTTTGGGGACAGCGTTGGGTTTTTTTCCACTTATTGTATCATTAGCTTGTGTCATAGATGGAGTGGAGATGAGAGAGAGAAAGAGTTATTAGAAGGCTTTAAACATGGATCTGCAACTATCTGTTTTGTTGTCTTTCTCAGTGAAAAAATCATGGTACAGCTGGAGTCTACAAATCTTGTCAGAAAGTGACCTGAGATAGCCTGACTCATCTCTCTGCAGGTCATGTTTTGGCTGGCTTTGATGTTTAGGGTATCTAGCCTGCAAACCTGGATTTAAGTTTTGCTTTTGGAAAAGAGGTTCTGTTTCAGAACTCCTTTACTTTTTCAATAATTCATGTTTCACACGTTACAGTGTCATGTCTTATAACACAAGTCTGAAGTGCAATTTTGTTGCCATGAAAAGTTGCAGACCAAAGCATTTTCTTTCAAGACTGTGATAAAGATAAAATACTGCAGGGCAGGTTATCAAGGTATTGAAAGGATTAAATGAGGTTAGAGATAGCTTTGGGGTTTCACTTTGTGTAGGAAAAAACTTTTCTGAAGGGACTAATAACTTGTATCACCTGAAGGAGAGAACATTCTTTTTATGTCTGTTGAGGTTATCATAGAATATTTCTGGGGCAAAAAAATAAAGAGAAAAAATATTATTGATTTAAATTTAAAGGGAAGCATAAGACCTACAAATATTTTCTAACAATTAAAAAAAACAAATATTACCAAAAATTTTAAGATGTGGAAAATATATTTTATTGCACTGATTTTATTTGTTGTTTTTACCCGTTGATAACATTCCTCCTTCCCTTAATAGTTGGTCAGTGAAACAAACACTTGTGTTTTACTCTTTTTTGTAAACATTTCTTTCATGTGATTTGCAAACTAATGATTGAGTGATTTGCAAAGTAGAAAAAATATACAACAATAAAATTCAAACTAAATTGCTCTGTTGTCAATATATTTAACTAGTTACTAACACAGTGAGAATTTAGAATATCTACTCTCCAAGTTTATATTTTACCTAGATGGACATAGAGAGAGGTGGTGCCCCATAATCTAAGATGCCTTCCTGGGAAGAAATCTTGAATAAGATTATTTTTGCATGTCATCTTAAGAAACAAATGGAAAGCACTCTAATTTCATTTAGCTACTAACCCTCAAATGTAGGAATGTGTCAGGCAGCACTCAGGCATAAAATGTTGGTCTAAGAAGATGTACTGTCATCTGATCTTACTTACAAGCTTTACTTAACATTTTTTCCTGCCTTTCATGTCCTGTTTCATCAACAAACTTTACTTTTAACCAACGACATTTCTAGGAAATCTCAATGTTTTTATATGTAATATCCCTCAGAAGCTGAGAAATCCATTATTCTCCAAATTCACCATGTTCCAATGTCATTGTTGCCTATGAAAATATATAGTCTCAAATAATTCTCTCTCATGGTCATATACTATCTCTTCAGTCTGCTCTATGCAGATATAACCATATGGTTTAAGGCATGGAAAATTGTTGATTTCAGAGCTTTCTGTCCTGATATTTAAGAAACAATGAAATTCCATAACTTATAGCTTATTTCTTAATTGAATATCTCCTGCTATGTCTTGTCTTAGTCTAAGCGAGAGTGTAGTGTTACCACGTAATCTTGCTGATACTCCTTTATTTGCAAAACACTGGTGTCCTATTCAAAAGACTAAGATCTCAGTTGTGTGTGCTTTTTTTAGATAAGATTAATTTATCTCTTGTCAATTACAATCTTTATCAGGGAAAATTCCTTAATCTTTTATATGAAGCTTCCTCAAATGTTTGTGGGGGATTTTTTAATGATTGAAGATATTAAATCAAAATTTAAATTAATCACAAAATAGAAATTTAATTCTGGTGGAGCCAACTGAACAGAATGTAGAAGGCTGTCTCCTATAGGAATAATTAGACAATTACAATGAAATTTAATAGATGAATAATCCAAGTGACAAAACACATAATGTACACTGAAACTTGGACATTTTTACATTAGATTCCTCTATTCTCTCCTTACTGCCTTCATTACAATTGCCTGGGATGTAATGTCATGTAATGGAAGATCACAAATTTTTGCGTAGTTCACCACCACAAATCAGGAAGGTCTCTTGTCACCCCGAAGTTTAGTAAAGAGAGGCCATCTCTGCAAGAACAGGCAACACTGCCAGAATAGTCAGGGTGAAGGCGTAGAAAAATAAGAACTTTTAAGAGAAATAAAATTATCTGAAGTAGCATTTTTCATCAATGAAGGAAATGTTGAACTGGGATGAACTAAAGAGTGGTAAGAGGTCTGTAATGAGCAGTCATATCACACTGAAGGTTCTGTGACTTCTTGGGGTTCAACTACAACAAAGATGTTACTTAAATACTAGCTGTAAATGTAGTTGTAAATCAGTGATAAAACAGAAAAGTTAGGAAGAAATTTTGACTAGAATAAAAGAAATGTTTTTCTATGACAATAGTTCTCAAACAATAGCATGGAGACAATTGACACCGGGAAAGCCGGTACACAAGAAAGTCTTGACACGCCATATAGTATGAGCTCTGCTGGTTTTAATCATTGTATCCTCTAAAGCAGCTAAAAATGCTTTCCTACTAACACTTTTCTATGTAAACAACAGATAGAATTGCTAGTGATGACAACTGGTTTGGAAAATCCCTGAGAAGTTTTCTATTTAACAAATCATCTATGTTGCTGTTACATACACCTGTTCCTTCTGCTCTAAGTTAGTTTCCTTAGTGGTATGTTGATTGAAGATAACTCTTGAGAGGCTAACTAAGTTCTGCTCCATATGTATTTTTTGTCCTTTGCAGTTTGTGAGAAAAATCACCTTTGACTTGTTTGTGTAGATTTTCAGTGAACAAGGTGTATTACAATATTCCAGTAGACATGTTACAAAAGGAGGAAAAATGTAGCTAAGTAATCAACATGTATTCATTATGCTTAGCCCTCTAGCCTTCAGGCACTCAAAAATAACATATATTGTAGGAATTATCTCTCTTTTCAGTGCCTCTGCTGCTGCATGATAATTACCATAACTTTTATACAGGAAATTTATGCATCTGAAATATTGGAAGGGTTTAATCTCGCCCAAAGTCAAGTTGATGGATATAATAGCTATTTAAGGTATAATAGCAACAGGTATAAGAAAGCAATAATTTCTTATACTATACTATTCCCTTTTTTCAGCTATTTACTCGAGTCTAGTAGTTTCTGATATTAGTACTAGGGCTTGGGGTATTTTACCAGCGCAAAATAAGGGCTGCTGGAGACAGAAAAGCAGGTCAGCTTGTCAGCTTCCTTCCAGTTGCATTGCAGGGGGAGCAGGAGCAATATGTTTTTTAGGGTTTTGATTTAAGCATATTACTTAAATGATGCAAATTAGATAATTTCTTCTGGTTTCCATAAATTATTGTTTCAAAGTTAAGGCATTTTCCCTATCATAAGGTTTTTCTTATTTTTTTTCCCTTTCTTTTATTTTTCTTCTTTCAAGACCTTTATTTTTATTGGTTAAACTTGTCAGTGTTCATACTTCTGTGGACCTGTTAATCTCTTTCTTTCACTTATTGAAGTATTTACATCCTTTGGTAACACTTTGTTACTGTCCTAAGACATTGCTTTCTAATTTCTAGTTTAGCCAGTGTATACATGTCTTGCTTTTTTAGCTTCAAAAGTAGCTTCATATGTTGTTTTAACGACGTTTTTTGAATTCTTTTTGAACTGCTAATGACTTTTTGGCAAGGCAGTAATAGAGCTATACATGGGATCTCTGCCATGCCACATATGCAATTATGATCATGATATGCACCTTATATTAAAATCTAAGATTTATTTGGCTTCCATTCAACATAAGAAATTCATTGCCAGTTCTATTACAAGTCTTTATAAGTATCTTTGTTCTGTCAAATAGCTATTTATATTAGTTTTGTACTGTGGATCAATTATTGTGACATAGTAACGAATTTTACAAATAGTGGGCCTTGTGAAAAGATCATTTATTCAGGTTTTATAGGGGATGTAGTGTGTCTCTTGGTGTATAAGATATTTTTAAAATAAAGATAACAATTATTAGGACATTAGCACAGAATAAATTCAGGGGTCATGAAATTTCCCTGATCACATATCCTTGCTCTCACAGCCATTGGAACTGTGGTTTCCTGAATATAATTGCTAGAGGTTAGAGTCAAGTGATTTATTTTAAACTTATTGTACCTAATAACCTTAGTTACTGTTTTCACTCTGAGATATACAAAACACTGATAAATACTGCTACCATTAATTACCTGGCAATCCATAGGTATTCAAACTCTTACAGATCACTTAATGAAAGTTTTACATTACATGGCAATTACTAGTATTACAGATTTTTTCCTTTTGATACAAGACAAGCAGTATGGATGTCAGCACCTGCCTCACTTCAGGTATGATTCAGTTCCACTGGTTTTCCTGCATGCTCTTGATATTATGAAACATTTATACTCTTTGTAAGGTGAGCTAACCTGCTTTTAAAAAAAAAAAAATACATCAATGGAGTTGGACTAGATGATTGTTGTAGGTCTGTTTTGTTGATTAGGGATACCAATTAAACTCAGACACCAGAGTGAAAAGTGCAGGTTTATTTTACTGGAAATAACTAAATGTAACAGAATAATACAGAACACACCGTAAGAAAAGACAGAATAATGCACTTAAATAAGAAAATACAGGATAATGCGTCAGATCATTACTACCTGAGAGAGAGAAGAGTGATTAAGAAAGATCCATCCCCACGTGCACACGTTACCATCACCCAGACCCGCAGTCGCGGGGCAGCCCCGGTCACAGCGAGGGTTGGCAGAGCCTGTCCCGGCAAGGGGGAAATCCTACGCGGTGCCTCCACCCGTAGGTGAGGCTGCCAAAGTCGCTGCGAGCGGGTCCAGCCTTATAGACCAGAGATCGACAGGCCAGAACAGCTGGCACCTTTGTTTTGAGCGGAAAATTTCTGGTTTCATCCTCCTGTTGGATTCCACCCAAAGCCTGGCCAGGGCTCAGGAGGGAAACCAAGGGAGTTTCTAACAAGGCCAGATACCTGGGTTCTCAGCCTTGAACAAGGCTGAACAAGGGCAGTTGGGTACATTCTCTCCTCACTCCTGATTCTATTTTGTCTAAGCTGCATCTTTCACTAGCGAGTTTACGTACTCTGTTAATGATTACACACTAAACAGCTTCGGCTTGGGGCCTGTTGTTCAGGCTTCAGGACTTCAAAGCTTTAGCACTTTTTCCATCAGCATAAGTGCGCTGTTATAACTTAGTACAATACCTACTAGCACAGTGGCTTTCAGTTATAAAATATACAGGATTCGTCTATAGGTCAGCTCTGGCTTGGGCCAGTTGTCCAAGCCTTAGCACTTCAGCAAGTTATAGTACTAGTTATAGTATTTTTGAATCTTGCTGAGAATCCTGCTTGCCCAGAGTGTTCTGTGGAATTTTACCAAGGACTGCTGTGTTCATCAAAACAAAGCAGTTCACTGTGAAAATCTACCAAGAACTATAATGTTCAGCAAAACATGTTTTTGCCCTTGGGGAACAGGTGTGCTCTAACTAGTTGAAGTCTTGGTAGTGAATAAAGATAGCCATGTATGGATGGTAGAAGTTCTATTGGTTCTCTTAGATAAGATAGAATGAGTAAACTGGCTGAAAAACACTTTTGTTATTCAAGGAATTGGCCATGAGAATCTGTGCATGCTCTGGGGAAAAAACAAAGTGAGAAAACTACGAGCCTTCCTCCCAAAGATCCCCGGAGATGCCCCCCAGGAGGCAATGCACAAGTGCAAAGAGAACATCAACTGCTGACACCAGCCTCTAGAACTAACTTCCCAGACATCTGCTGGAAATACAACATGGCAGAACAAGACCAGTCCCGGAGATTCCTGGAATGTGTGGGAGACAACTTCCTGACGCAGCTGGTGAGTAAACCGACCAGAGAAGGTGCCCTACTGGATCTCCTCTGTGAACAGAGAAGGGCTGGTGGACGACGTGGAGGTTGGAGGCCAACTAGGGCACAGCGATCACGAAATAACGAGTTCTCTATTCTTAGAGAGGTCAGGAGAGGGCTAAGCAGGACTGACATCCTGGACTTCAGAAGGGCTGACTTGGTCTTGTTTAGGCACCTGCTTGACAGGATCCCCTGGGAGACTCTCCTGAAGGGTACAGGGGCCCCGGAAGGCTGGGCGCTCTGTAAGAAGGAAGTGTTAATGGCTCAGGACGGGCGGTCCCCAGGTGCTCTAAGAGAAGCCGACGCCAGAGAAGACCACCCTGGCTGAACAGGGAGCTTCGTCTGCAACTCGGGGAGAAAAGGAGAGTTTACAGCCTTTGGAAGAAGGGGCTGGCCACTCACAGTGATTACAGAGAGGCTGTGAGGCTGTGCAGGGTGGAAATCAGGAGGGCTAAAGCCCAACTGGAAATTAATTTGGCCTCTGCCATCAAGGATAACAGAGAAGTTTCTATAGGTATGTCAGTAGCAAAAGAAAGTCCAGGGAGAGTCTCCATCCCCTGCTAGATGCAGGAGGAAATTTGGTAACAAGTGACGAGGAGAAGGCTGAGGTGCTTAATGCCTTCTTTCCCTCAGCCTTTAATAACAAGGTTAGTTGTATTGATGAAATCCAGCCTCCGCAGCCAGAATACAGAGACTGGGAGAACGACCCCCCTGCAATCCAGGAGACAGTCAGTGACCTACTGCATCACACAGACACACACAAGTCTGTGGGACCCGATGGGATACACCCGAGGGTGCTGAAGGAGCTGGCTGGGGTGCTCGCCAGGCCACTTTCCATCATTTCCCAGCAGTCCTGGCTGACCGGGGAGGTCCCGACTGATTGGAAATCGGCCAACGTGACGCCCACCTGTAAGAAGGGTCGGAAGGATGATCCGGGAAATTACAGGCCTGTCAGCTTGACTTCGGTGCCCGGGAAGCTGATGGAGCAGCTCATCCTAAACACCATCATGCAACACATGAGGGACAACCAGGGGATCAGGCCCAGTCAGCATGGGTTTATGAAAGGCAGGTCCTGCTGACAAACCTGGTCTTCTATGACAGAGCGACCTGCTTATTGGATGAGGGAAAGGCTGTGGATGGAATTTACCTTGACTTTAGCAAGGCTTTTGACACCGTTTCCCACAGCATTCTCCTGGCAAAAATGGCTGCTCGAGGTTTGGACAATCGCACACTTCGCTGGGTAAAAAACTGGCTGGACGACCGAGCCCAGAGAGTTGTGGTAAACAGAGTTAAATCCAGCTGGTGGCCGGTCACGAGTGGTGTACCCCGGGGCTCAGCTTTGGGGCCACTCCTGTTTAACATCTTTATTGATGATCTGGACGAGGGGATCGAGTGCACCCTCAGTCAGTTTGCAGATGACCCCAAGTTGGGTGGGAGTGTTGATCTGCTCGAGGGCAGGGAGGCTCTGCAGAGAGACCTGGACAGGCTGGAGCCATGGGCCGAGGCCAACTGCATGGGTTTCAATAAGGGCAAATGCCGGGGGCTGCCCTTGGGCCACAACAACCCCCAGCAGGGCTACAGGCTTGGGGGGGAGTGGCTGGAGAGCTGCCAGTCAGAGAGGGACCTGGGGGGGTTGACTGACAGCCCAATGAACAGGAGCCAGCAGTGTGCCCAGGGGGCCAAGAAGGCCAATGGCATCCTGGCTTGTGTCAGCAATAGTGTGGCCAGCAGGGACAGGGAAGGGATCTTGCCCCTGTACTTGGCACTGGTGAGGCCGCACCTCGATTCCTGGGTTCAGTTTTGGGCCCCTCACTACAAAAACGACACAGAGTTACTCGAACATGTCCAGAGAAGGGCTACAAAGCTGGTGCAGGGTCTGGAACACATGTCCTGTGAGGAGCGGCGGAGGGAACTGGGGGTGTTTAGTCTGGAGAAGAGGGGGCTGAGGGGAGACCTCATCACCCTCTACAACTCCCTGAAGGGAAGCTGCAGAGAGCTGGGTCTGAGCCTCTTTAGCTAGTAGAAAGCGACAGGACAAGAGGGAATGGCCTCAAGTTGCTCCAGGGAAAGTTCAGACTGGATATTAGGAAGCATTGCTTTCCAGAAGGGGTTGTGAGGCGTTGGAATGGGCTGCCCAGGGAGGTGGTGGAGTCCCCATCCCTGGAGGTGTTCAAGAGTAGGGTTGATTTGGAGCTTAAGGACATGCTGTAGGTGGGAACTGTGCTAGGAGAATGGCTGGACTAGATGATCTCCAGGGTCCTTTCCAACCTAGATGATTCTGTGATTCTAGGAGAAACATGATGCTAACCCGGCCCTACTCATGCATATGTATGTTTGTGTTATGTAACCCAATGAATATGGATATCCACACTCAATAATTTTTTGGTAAAATGTGCGGTGGGGGTGCAAGCTTTGTGGAGAGATCCCCTTGCACCCCGGCACCGGAGTAAACATATCCCTGCTGTATAACTCTATTCGAGTTGTAGAGTCTTTTTTTCCGTGAATCAGTTGTCAGAGAATTGTCCTGTGCCAAAGCGGAACCTTTGTCACTGTGCACCACTGAGGATGAGGCCCCCTACATCCATCTTTCTGCCTTACTAACTGGATACTGAATGCTGGAAAAGCCAGCCATGAGAATAAGTCAGATCCAAGGAGTTATTTAGACAAATTGAAAGCATTGTGTCAATTTGATGGTGTAGTAATGCAACTCTACCCCCCCCACCCCTCCTTGTTGGGCTGCTTGGTGCTGGGTGTGATTCCAGCCCCCTCCCCCGAGCTGTACCCCCATCCCTGGAGATAAGGACTGATAACGATGAAGTGCCTGGCTCCTGCCCTCCCAATTGCTCAGAAACAGTTAAAACGGCCCATCAGCTCCTAAAGGCCTGGCACACCTGTGCCTGGGAGGGGGTCAGATGGAACAATTACAGAACTGCACATTCATCAAGTTCTTGCTGGAAGGCACCAGGAGGGATCTGACAAAAGTCAATTATCTCGCACCCTATAAACTGCAACCACCAGGGAGACCCTTTGAGCTCTCCTTGATGGCAGCAGCCTGTGACCAGCATCTCCCCTGAGCTGGGAGCCTCTCGGGTACCAAAACTCTTACGGTGTTTCTGCTGCCAGAGTTGAGGGAAGGCCGGGGCGAAGTCCACCCGCTCGAGTCCCAGTTATCGCCCGCTGAGGAATGCCGAGGCATTGGGGGTATTTGCTCTAAACTCGGGAGGAGGGAAATTTTTCTTTGAGCTCGCTTCTCTTTCACCCGTTCTTTCTCTGTTTATTGGGGTGTGGGTACGTGCTCCATTCTACTGGATCCAAATACTTTTGCCTCTGTGCATGTGCTTGTCCATTTTGTGTAGCTGCATGTATATGTATATGTTAAGGTACCATTAAGTAAGTTAGGGTGCATCTTGTCACTGTAGAATCTGCAAATAAGTCGCTTTTCTTTCTTTCAACATTTCTGAATTATTTTGTAATGATAAATGGCTGTTAGTTATAAATCAGATTTCTTACTAAATCATTACCGTGTCAATACTTTCATCCACGACAGGTCCCAGGGGGTAGGGTCTCTTGGGGGGGGTAGGGTGTCCCTGAACCCCCCTGTCCTAGCAGGCACCTGCTACTCTCTGTGGGTGTTGGCTCAGGTCTCCAGGCCCAAGAAGAATTGAGGGGGACCAGACATCCCTGCTCCCCAATAAAAGGCTCCTATGAAGCTGTCAGCCTCGTTGGGGACACTGGGGACACCAGGGACATGGGGGGGGACGACACTTGGGACACACATGAAACACATGGAAGGACAAAAGGGGGACAAAGAAGGGATTTTATTGCCCAACTCAGCAAGCACCCAGCTGGGACAGCCACTGCCCTGGGGAGGGGAACAGGTGTCCACAGGTGTCCTGGTCCCCTGCAGGGCAGGACCAGGCCCCCCCCAGGAAATAAATGGTTTGTGGGTTAAAACCACCAGGAATGGGGACAAGGACAGGGATGTGGACAAGGACCAGGACAGAGAAGAAATGGTGACAAGAACAGGGATGGGATGAGGACAGGGATATGGGGACAGGGACGGGGACAGGAGGGGACATCAGGGTGGCAGAGGGCCCCCCCCTCCAAGTGTGCCAGTGCAGGCAGCCAGCAGCAGCTGGAGGGGCGCAGGGGGTTGGTGTCACCGTCCCCATCCCCATCCAGCCGTGTCACCTGGTTGCTCAGAAGGCTGAACCGCCGGGCCCACAGGCTGCGGGGGACAGAGGATGCTGTGGGGGACCCCGGCGTCCAGGAGGGGGAACTGCCAGGTGTCCTACTTATTCAGAAGGATGCAACTGGAAAAATTAAACTAAAAAACAACTACTGATATAAACAATATTCTTCTGCTCTTACGGTGGTCTGTGGTCTCTCCACAACGTCTGTGATACTGGTCATTTTAATGATCCCTCCAGACACCCTTGCAACACCTTGTTCTGATGTTCTACCTTCTCCCACTGACTCCTCTTCTCCTCCAGGATCTTCTGGAGGTGACAACCTCCAGCACCTTCTGCCTTGACAGTTCCTGTGCCTCACTCAGATCTTGCTGAGCTTTGCAGCCAATCACTTGCTGGGACTCTTCAGAGGCTGCTAGTTGAGATGTCAACTCTTCCACCTCAAGTAAAACACAACAGAGCAGTCAAAGACTACAGCTTGCCACTGTCAGCCACATCAGCCATATCATATACTGTGAGGAAAGGGAAAGTACAACCTTAAATTTCACCCTTTCATGAAAGCACCAGACTCACGATGGATACAGCTGGCTTGTTTAAAAATCTAAGTGGGTCACCATGTTCCTCTGAAAAAGCACCTTAAATAACAAGGCTAGCAGTAACAGGCCAGCAGAAATCCCTTCTGAGGAGTGCTGGCAAACGGACAAAAAGAGCAGCCCATCTGTCCAGGGCAGCAGCTGGCTGGTCAGTCTCCATCAGCCCAGCTGAGACGGAGACCACAAGGTGATGGCAGCCAGAGGGACTGACCCCATCGCCGGCTGCTCTGCCCTGGGCAGAGACCACCTGGTTGATGACTGCAGCAGCTCTTGCTGTTTCACTCACCTGGTTTTGTAGAGCATCCCTCTGCTGAAGGAGGACAGTAATTTCCTCTTTCATGGGTTTGATTTCTTCCTTGTGCCTCTTCTCCACTGCCTGCATCTTACTCTGAGTTTCCTGCAGCTCTGCTTGCAGTTCTTCTGTGATGTTCTGCAGACACAAATGGAGAGCAAACTACTGGGACCTGCCAGCACGTTCAGCTTTTTCTTCTTTCTGTCCCAAAGTCCCATTCATTCAGCCACTTCTGCTTTTCTACCCAGCTCTGCTTCCACTGGAACACTCCCTTCCTGTCGCTGATCTCTGGAGATCATCAGGCTCTGTGCTTTCCGTGCCTGCAGCAGTCCCTGCCTCCTCGCTCACAGCACTTAGGCTTTATGTCCTTGTTACTGCCCTTCACTCTGTTATCTGCTTCTCTCAGCCACTCTCAGCTCACGTCCAGTTGCCAACGGCCTGTTCCTTCAACCCACCCGACCAGTCAGACTTACCTGCCCGTCCTCGCGCTGCTCTTTCACCTCCCGCCTGAGCTGCTCCAGCTGCTGGTTGGCTTCTCTTCGCTCTCCCTGAGTCTGAAGCAGTGTCTCTAATAAAGCACTCTTCTCACGCTCCTTTTCTGGCAGGACCTGCACAGAAACAAAGAGAGGACAGGTTTAAACTTCCCACACAAAATTTGTGTGCCAAGGCTCCAACACCGGTGGGCTGACGCGCTCTCAAAGCGCTGTGTTGCTGCTCTCCCAGGCCCTTCTCTGCCACTGGCAGTATAAACATGGTCCAGACAGAGTCCCTCTGTGACCGAACCTCCAACAAACATCCAATACCTAACAGGACAATGTGTGGCACTTCTCAGATGTCTCCCCTTGCTGGTGAGGGTATCCCTCATCTTCTGCTGTGGCCTGTTTGTCTTTCAATAGTGACTTCTACACCTAGTTAGCAGCAGAGAAAATGCAGGGGGCTGCCAGAGGGCTGAAGCCAGCAGCTCCTTCAGACAACTCATGTATTCCACGTGGGGTTTGGTGAAAATGACTTCATTTTTAAGGTATTCATTAGGCTTTGGTAATGTACTGACACTACGGGGACACGCTGACATCTCTGAGCACTGCCCTGGCATTTCGATCCCTGCAGACACAGCTGGGGGTACTGCTGTCCCCAGGCAGACTCCGTGAAGAGGACTTTGGGGGGGACACAAGGAGGACTCTCACTGTGTGACAGGGTGCACAGGAGATCTGGGCACAAAATAGCTTACCAGCAAGTGACTTAAAACAGCCCAGAAGACACCCCTGTTTTACTGCTCAGAAATATTTCAGTCGTCCTCAAAACTCTTTCTTTTGTCAACAATCCTGCCATGTCCCTCTTTACCCCCCCAAACAAAAACCCCATCCTCACAGGCATTCAGTCCTACAAATTCAGTCTGGTCTTTAACGGAGTTCAGGTTATAAGCATGTATCAGTAAAGATCAAAAGAGGGCTGTTAAGAGAACTGCGAAGGTACTCCAAGTCTTAAAAAACCCAGCACAATAGCAGAACAGAAATCTCAACTGAAAGTGATGCTTCTGCCCGGCTTCCTCTGACAGGTCTCATTCCTAGTCCCAAAGAGAACCCTGCTTGCCTTTCACCTCACCAAATTCAATGCAGAAAGCATGTAGGGCATGCTCCACACAGACCGACATCCAGACATCTCCCATGGCTCTAGCCTTGCAAAACAGCTACACAAATTCTCCTTTCACAGTCTTTACCTCTTGCTTGGCATTTTCGACTCTGGTTTGTTCTTCCTCTTGTTGAGCTCGCGTGGCCGCAACTTTCTGCTTCATATCACACAGCTTCTTCTCGTGCTCCCCTGCTGTCTCCGCCTTCTCTTTTCCCCATTTCTCCACTATCTCCTGCAGCTCTGAATGATGCCCCTCCCACTCGCTTGCCTGATGAGTGGAGGAACAGACTTCAAGGTGAAGTCCCAGCCACGCTCCTCAGAACAAATGTGAAGCTTCATCCCTCCCACAACCCCCCACTTCAACAGTGCACAACAATGGCTTTGTGCTCTCCATAAATCATGTCCTGTCAAGGAACTTAAAAGGGAGGTTAGCAGGTGGAAGAATCATAGAACCATTTAGTTTGGAAAGACCTTTAGGATCATTGAGTCCAACCATTATGAAAAGGAGATGTTACCTTCCTCTCTCCGACGGCCGCCTGTTTCCTAGCACCTGTCTCCTCAGGATTTCTCTCTATCCTTAGAGTCTATTTTCAAAGCTCACATCCCTTTCCATCAGTGGAAAGATGTAGAGGGACTGCAGGGTGAAAAAGAGACCGGTACCCTGATGCCCCAGTTGTCACAAGACAGGCCACAAACTGAAGTACCAGGAACAAGGGGCCTGTGCCCCATGCTTCAAGCCCAGAGATAACAGCTCTGACGACGGTGAAAGGACAGAAAGAAAGGAAGAAAGTTCCCGTGACTGCAGTTGGCAGCAATGTGAGGAGTCCGCTTCATGGCAGACAGCAGCCTGGTAAGATCCTACCCCTTTCCTGCCAAGCTTTGGGTGGGGAGCTCCCAACCTCCAGCTAAAGTCACCTTAGGCCTACACTGAACGTGTGGCTGCTTTTGCTGTCCTGGCAGAGTCCCTTGGGTCTTCACGTGCCTTCAAGTACGAGGGTTAGGGTTGGGGATTAGGGGTTGGGGTTAGGGGGAAGAGGGGATAGGGGTTGGGGTAGGAGGTTAGGGGCTGGGGGTAGGTGTTGGGGTTACAGGTTGGTGTAGGAGGTTAGGAGCTGGCGGTAGAGGTTAGGGTTAAGGGCTAGGGAGGGGTAGGAGGTTAGGAGCTGGCAGTAGGGGTTACGGGTTGGGGTTAGGGAATTAGGGTTAGAGATAGGGGCTATGGGTTGGAGGTTAGGAGGTGTCGGTAGGGGTTAGGGGTTGGCATTAGGTGTTAGGGTTAGGGGTTAAGGTTAGGAGGTTTGGGGTTAGGGCATAGGGGTTAGGGGATAAGGGTTGGGGGCTAGGGTTAAGAGGTTGGGGATAATGGTTGGGGATAGGGGTTAGGGGTTGGGCTAAGGGGTGAGGGTTAGAAGGTAGGGGTTAGGGATAGGGTTAAGGGTTAGGGGAAGTAGGTTGGGGTTAGGGGTAAGGGTTAGAGGTCGGGGTTAGCAGGTTGGAGTTAGGGGTTGGGGTTAGGGCTAGGGGATTAGGGTTAGAGATAGGGTTTATGGGTTGGGGTTAAGGGATAGGGTTAGGAGGCTGGGATTAGGGGAGATTAGGAGCTGTCAGTAAGGGTTAGGGGTTGGGGTTAGGTGTTATGGGTTAAGGTTAGGACATTGGGGTTAAGGGTTGGGGGTTAAGGTTAGGAGATTAGGGTTAAGGATTGGGGGTTAGGGGTAGGAGGATGGGATTAAGGGTTGGGGTTAGGGGATATGGGTTAGGAGGTTGGGGATAATGATTGGGGGATGGGGTTGAGGTAAGGGCTGAGGGTTAGAAGGTAGGGGTTAGGGTTAGGAGTTAGGGGTTATAGTTAGGGGTCGGGGTTAGGCGTTAGCATTAGGGGTTGGGGTGAGGGGTCAGAGTTAGGTGTTGGCATTAGGCATTATGCGTGAGGGGTTGGGGGGAGGAGGTAGGGGATAGAGGCAAGGGGACTGGGGCCAGGGTTAGGAGACTGGGGGTAGGGGTCAGAGTTAGGCATTGGCATTAGGCATTACATGTGAGGGGTTAGGGGGTATGGGTTTGGGGGAGGAGGTAGGGGCTTGGGGGGTAGGGGTTAGGAGCTGGCGTTAGGGGGTAGGGGTTAGGGGTCAGGGTTAAGCATTAGGGATTCAGGTCAGGGGTTGGGTGTTGGGGTAGAGGTTGAGGGGTAGGGGTGAGGGGCTAGGGGTGAGGTGTTGGCATTATTCGTTAGGGGTAAGAGTTATGGGTTAGGGGTGAGGTGTTGGGATGAGGGATTAGGGGTAGGAGTTGGGGTTAGGGGCTGCGGTTAGTGTTACGGGTTCGGGGTTAGGGATAGAAGGATAGCAGCTGGCGATAGGTGTTAGGGGTTGGGTTTAGGGGATAGGGTAGGGGTTAGGGTTACAGGGTAGGGGTTGGGGGTAGGGAGTAGGGGTTGGGGGTTAGGGTTAGGTGTTTTGGTCAGGGGTTAGGGTTGGTGTTAGGATTATCTGCCTGGCCCAGCAAGGTGTGACCTATGACAGATGTTGCTGCCATTTCACACCCTCAGGTTGTTACTCCTCTAAAGCCAGCCCACAGAGCTTGCTTGAAGAATTCAGAAGCATATTGTTTCCTACCAGGTCTTGCAGGAGCTCGTTTATTTCCACCTCATGCTCAGTTTGCCGCAGTTTGAGGGAACCGTTACACTGCTGCTCCGTCTGCAAGAGCTGCTGCGCCACGTTTTCCCATTCCTGCCTCATCAGAGATCGCTCTGCTTCCAGCTCACACTGAAAGCACTTCACTTCCCCTGCAAACAGGACAAACGGCAAGATTCAGAGTCTACACAAACAACGGTTCTGACTTCCCTGACCTTGAGCCATCTGAACTTCAGTGCAGGAGAGATCTGCCTCCATCTCCTTCGCTCCTCAGAAGCCCTGCGGACACAGAGCTATTTTTATACCACCTTCCCTAGGCAGGGGATCCCCAGAAACAGGAGGCTCTCACCTTGTATCACCTCCTTGGCCTGCCTGACGGTGTGAAGTTGGATTTCAAGCGGACTCCTGGTGATCGCCAGCTGAGATGAGTGCTGCTGAGCTTCAAACAGGCTGGACTCCAGCATCTCCTTCACTGAGCTGTGAGCTGTGAATACAGAGAGAAATGCATTTGTTGCTCCTGACGCCCACTGAGAGTTATTCCCGTAAGAAGCCTCTCAAGATCCCTACCCCTGAGTACAGAAAATGGGTTGCAAGGACACTTGTATACAGAAAGCATCTTTCTGCCATTTAAAATGTCAACGCAGGCCCCTCCGGGGCAGTGCCCAGGCTTTGCTCATGACCTAGCATACCACAGAAAGCCCAGCTGAATTTGATCTCGATGGCCAAATCTGAAAGTGCTGTTGGCTGACACACAGGCAGCTGTGCCCAAAGTCTGGGCCAACAAGCAGAAGCCCGGTCTCTGCTCATCAGCGCTTCCAAGGGGGTGTCTCTGTGGGGCCGCGAAACGTCCCTCTGGGGGTTTGTGTGGGGATTTGTGGGGGCAGGTGTGGGGGGGCTCCCTGGGGGCTGCCCCTGACCCCCCGCCGCCCCCCAGGGACGCGGGGCCCCGCCTGGCCCCGCTGCCGCTGCTGGCCCGTGAATATGGGTATCCACACTCGGCGAGTTTGGGTGGAGTGTGCGGTGGGGGTGCAAGCTTTGTGGAGAGATCCCCTTGCACCCCGGCGCCGGAGTAAACACCCCGGCTGCGTAACTCGATTCGAGTTGTAGAGTCTTTTTTCCGCCAATCAGGGGCACCCAAAATGCGGGGGGCGCTCAAAACATGGGGGAGTGGGGTATGGGGGCGGTGGGAGCGGGGGGATGTGGGGGGGCGGTGGGCGTTTCGGGGTTCCCTCTGGCTCTGCTTGTCTCCCTCCCCGGCTTCAGCTGTTGGTTTCGCGGGAAGGGTTCAGGTTTTCTCTCGGGGTGGGTGTGTGCTATTTTGTTGGTTCCGCCCGCGCTCCTGCCACGTGATTCTCGACGACACCGGCCGCACCCCCCCCGCTTTCCGCCAGCAGCGGCTCTGCCGCCGGCGGGAGCCTTTAGGGCCCAGCGGCGTCCTGGGACCCGTGCCCGGAGCCGGCAGAAGGCGCCCGGCGCCGCCGTCTCCCGGAGGACGCCAACCCGTGCCCGGGGTGGGGGGGCCGCCGCCGCCACGGCCCGGTCCCCCGGCAGCCGGGTCTGCCCCGGCACAGCGCGCGGGGAGGCCAGGTCTGCCCGGGGCGGCCCTTCCCGCCCGAGCGCCGCCCCCGCCTGCCCCGCCCCCTGCCTGCCGCCACGGCATCAGGCGCCGCCTCCCCCCGCGCGGCGCGGCCCTGGGCTCTGAGGCGTGTGGGGGCCGCGGCTGCCGGGCGCCCCCCGCCTGCTCCCGGCTGGAGAAAGGGGAGCCCCTGCGCCGCCTGAGGGCAAGGGGGTGTCTCCTCACCTCTGCGGAGCCCCTGCGGCAGGTACTGTGGCTGCCCCCCGCCCGGCACCGCCTGGGGCCTGGGGCCTGCACAGGGCCGGGGGGTCCGAGGGAGAGCCGTGGGGCCGCCGGGGTGTGGGGTCAGGGCTGGGGGGATGTGGGGGCACCCGTGCGTGACAGGGGTCGGGACGCGGGTGACGTGGGGCCTCTTGTGGGTGAGGAGGGTGTAGCTGTGGGGCTGCCGGTGTGTAACGGTGAGGTCTGGTTGGGGGCTGCGCTGAGGCCGCGCCTCTGACGGGGGGAGCTGCGGAGACCCCCCCGGGGTGGTGTGGGGGGGCTGGCTGGGCGGAGCTGTGGGGGCTGCCTGCGTGTGACAGTGGGGATGTGCAGGGGCAGCTCCGAGGGTCCCTGTGCGTGGCGGGGGAAGCTGGGGCAGTTGTTTGTGTGTGACAGCTCTGGGGGGAGGCGCCGTGGGGCGGGGGAAGCTGGGGCTGTGTGTGGCAGAGGGGGTGGCGTGGGGGGAAGCTGGGGGTTCTGGGCAAGGGGACGTGTGGGGCACCTCCCTGTGTGGCCCCGGGGTCAGCGCCTGCCGGGCTGTCAGGGTGAGGCCTCCCCTCCTGCCTGTGCCTTAGCAGCAGAGGGCAGGGGACGTGGGAGGACACAGTTCAGTCTGGAGGTGAAACCCCCCAGGCAGCCCTCCTCTGCCAGTAGAGCAGGATCCAGTGTGCCTTTGAGTTCAGTGCCCTGAGAGTGCAGCTTCTGCAGGAGGACGGGGTTCAGAGAGAGGTGAGGAGTGTGAGGCTGGGGAGAGGGTCTCTGCTTGGGGTCACTACCTTTGCTGGTGTGGAAAGGGGAGTCTTGGAGCTGAAAGTGTGAAAAACTTGTCAAGAAAACTACCAGACAACGTGTTCTTGTAGAGATCTCCCCGTAACCCTGATGTTCACTATTTCACCATTGAATCGTGGTACCAATAAGGAGGTAGTGATGTGTGCGAGAAGTATTTCTCCAAGAAAGCAAATTATTTATGTTCCCCTCTAGTGAGGAATTATGTGACAAGTTATCAAGTGAGTGGCAGGAAGGAACAGCAGCATATTTTGGCGACAGGACTAGAAAACAAAGACACCAGGGTTATTTCCTTAACATCTGGTATTAACTTATAGATGTACCGAACACCCGGGAAATGGCTGTACAAATAAAAGATAATTCTGGTGACTTCCGTGGAAGAGTCTACGTCTGCTACCTTGGAACACAGGTCCGCGCAGCAGGACTCAGGACAGTCTGGGAGATGTCTGGGAGGAATCTTGGGCAGATCCCAGAGAAGAGAGTGTCCTTTGAGGGAGAAAAAAACCTCTGTGTATCTTCCTTGGAGAAGTCTGGGGCTGCTACCCAGGGTTAGGCCTCCCTAAAGTAGGGGTGAATAGACTCCAGGATATGCCTGGGAGGAACCTTGGGTGGACGTTTGAGCAAAAGTCTTTCTTTACAGGGTACAGCACATCACTGGTGTGTCACTTTGGAGGTGTTAGAGGCTGCTACCTGTGATCTGATGGCCCTAAATCGAAGGAGAGAAGAGAGCAGGAGATGCCTGGCAGAAGATCTGGGTGGATGCTGGAGGTGAGCTTTCCCCAGGAGGTAAAAAATCTTTCAGGTGGCATCCTTGGAAGAGTCAAAGGCTGCTAAATGGGATCTCAGGTCCCTGCAGCAGGGCTCAGGACATTGTGGGATATGTCTGAGAGGAATCCTGGGCAGATCCCAGAGAAGAGAGTGTCCTTTGAGGGAGGAAAAACCTGTGGGTTTCTTCCTTGGAGGACTCTGGGGCTGCTACCCAGGATTAAGCCTCCCTAAATGAGGGGTGAAAAGACTCCAGGATATGCCTGGGAGGAACCTTGGGTGGACGTTTGAGCAAAAATCTTTCTTTACAGGAGAAAACATGTCTTGGGTGTCTCCCTTTGCAATTCTCAGGGGCAAGTACCTGGGGTCTGACGACCCTAAAAAGAAAGGAGAGAAGAGAGCAGGAGATGCCTGTCAGTAGGCCTGGGTGGATGTTGAAGGTGAGCTTTCCCCAGAAGGTAAAAAATATTTCAGGTGGCATCCCTGGAGGGGTCTGGGGCTGCTACCTGGGACCTCAGTTCCCTGCAGCAGGGCTCAGGACAGTGTGGGATATGTCTGGGAGGAATCTTGGGCAGATTCCAGAGAAGAGAGTGTCCTCTGAGGGAGAAAAAACCTCTGTCTGTCTTTGGAGAAGTCTGGGGCTGCTACTCAGGATGAAGCCTCCCTAAATCAGGGGTGAAAAGACTCCAGGATATGCTGGGAGGCATCTTGGGTGGAAGTTTGAGCAAAAATCTTTCTTTCCAGGAGACAGCACATCACGGGTGTCTCACTTTGGAGGTGTCAGAGGCTGCTACCTGTGATCTGATGACCCCTAATCAAAGGAGAAAAGAGAGCAGGAGATGCCTGGCAGAAGATCTGGGTGGATGCTGGAGGTGAGCTTTCCCCAGGAGGTAAAAAATCTTTCAGGTGGCATCCTTGGAAGAGTCAAAGGCTGCTAAATGGGATCTCAGGTCCCTGCAGCAGAGCTCAGGACAGTCTGGGACATGTCTGGGAGGAATCTTTGACAGATCCCAGAGAAGAGAGTGTCCATTCAGGGACAAATAATCCTGGATATCTTCCTTGGAGGACTCTGGGGCTTCTACCCAGAATACCCCGTTACTCATGAAGAGGCTTTAATGTGGAGAAAAACTCATCACCATGAATCAGAATTTCTTTGGAGAACCACTAATCGAAGCAAACTGATCTTCTTTGCAAAGTCGAGTTGTCCTTTCTTCAAGTGGAGTTTGCTCTCAGGCAACCTGGCCACCTTGGGAACAGCATCAGGTCAGCCTCCTGCCAGCTGGTCCTCTCTTCTCTGACAAGAAGAAACTGTCCTGCATAGAACCAAGAACTCGGTGATTTCCTTCCCATTTAAAATAGCTAAGAACTCTGTCTGTGGCCTTAGCCCATAGTAGAAACACGAAGAAGCGCATTTCTGGACATGCAAACATGTTCAATAGCCTGCATGACAATTCTAGGAAAACAAATGGGTGCCAAGGTAGGCTAAGCCTTCTCGGAGGCTGATGTGCCTGGACTGAACAACAGGGATAAGCCAAAGAGTAGTCAGTGTCATTGGATTGATGAAATCGTGCAAGAGCCCAAAGCCAGACACCTTCCCTGCTCAGTCCTGCCTGTGCAACAGCTCAAAATCTTCCCAAAGCAGATGAATCGGGTAAGGAACGGAGCTACACTGCGGCCAACCACACATGGGCAGAACCCGGCAAGAAACTCAGCCTGTGCAGCATGTTGGAGCTGGAAGCACTGAGCTAGCCCAGGGCTACAGCAACCAGCACCGCCAAACAGGGCTGAAACTGCCAACCCCGCTGTATTTTTACGTGTGTCCTGGTGAGACGCTTCTGCCTTTCTCACCTGCGTTTTTTTTTAGTACAGGAATATGCACGTGGTTAATCTTGAACAGTTCGTTACATTATTCAGCTATCCAAACCAGAGAGGGACGGAGAGAGAGACGTGCAGATGACCTAAACTACAAAATAATATCATTGACTAGAAAGCAAAAGACCCAGAGACCGGCTGTTGGTTTTGTAAGGGCGAGAGCAGATGGAAGAAGTACACGGAAGCGTTGGCAGGTGGAAACCTCGCACGAGACTACAGATTCGTGACCTGTCACTACAAGGCAGTGGATGCTCTGACACGTGCCGAGGCGTTTAATGAATCTCCCGGTGCGGATGGGGTGAGCAGCCAACTTTATTGCGCTGGCGACAGGGGCCGGCACTTGGGGCTGGTGCATGACCGGTCAGAAGCGTTCTCCGGGCCAGCTGTATGCTTTTTGTGCCCGAGGCTCTAATGGTGCGTGATGTCGGATCCTGTCTGGCTCCAGGTGGCCGGAGCGTCTCCTGTTCTCAAGCACCGAAGTACCACAGGAGAGCCCCGATGCTGCATGTATGGCAGAGCTGGAGCTGCTCCTCTCAAGTGCCAGGGTGCAAAGCGGTCTGCTCCTGCCTTGCCCTCAGTGAGTAGTAGCTGGAGCACTGGGGATTTGGCAATTTGGGTATTTCCCAAATCCCCCTGACCCCCTTTTACCACCCCCTCCTCCCGCCGGATGCTTGGGGCCTGCAGGACAACCTCCCCTTAGTCAAGATGGAGCTTAAGCGGGCACCCAAGAGATGGCAAAATCTTCTGATCGGTCACTACACGTATACAAATCAGCACACAGAGCGCGTTAATTTATTTATAGCCTATTTATTGGGTATTTACATAGGGTAAATCCCTCCTGCGCCTCCAAGCAGGAGGATCATCACGACAGCGAGCAGATGTAGAGGCTGTGTGGGAAACGGGGACCCGGCTTGTGTTCAGCCCGTCACGGGGCAGAGGAAGCACAGCACATAGTTCATCAGGTGCTCCACGGGGATGCAGCAGCGCCTCGCCGGCAGATCCTCCACGGTGCCTGCCTCTGGTGGAAGACGTGCCTGAGGGGTGGTCTCAGGGGCACGAGCAGCAGGCGGTTGGCAGTGTTGTTCTTGGGGGTGCTCAGGTGTTCACAGGCACTGTCCCATCCCAAGGCTGAAAAGAAAACCCGACAGAAAAGAAGCTCTTGGGAAGGGCTTGGCAGATGTAGCGGAGGTCCCCACCTTATCCTGAGGCTTGTCTCCACCCAAGTGTCACTGGGGTCCGCTCTGCCCTCCGAGTCATCCTCCTCTCTCTTCTCCTTGGCACCTCTGGAGCTTCATCACTGGCTGCGGCTGTTGGAGTCAGCGCTCCTCCGCCGGCGCAGCCAGTAGAGCACAAGGAGCAGGAGCAGGGTTTCGGCAGAGGACCAAAGCACCCAGTGCCAGCAGGCCGCGCGGAGCATGCCTTGCGGAGTGAGGTCGCACAGCTCCTGGCTCCATCTGCTCCATCTGCTCCATCTGCTCCATCTGCTCCATCTGCTCCAACTGCTCCAACTGCTCCAACTGCTCCAACTGCTCCAACTGCTCCAACTGCTCCAACTGCTCCAACTGCTCCAACTGCTCCAACTGCTCCAACTGCTCCAACTGCTCCAACTGCTCCAACTGCTCCAACTGCTCCAACTGCTCCAACTGCTCCAACTGCTCCAACTGCTCCAACTGCTCCATGAACCAGGCCGACTCCTGCTGCTGCTGCTCCTTACGCTGCTGCAGCATGTCTTGCGTGGCCGCGTCATTCCGCCTGTTCACTTGAAGAACGTGGTTGAGGAGGCTCAGCACCATCAGGAGGCAGCGGGTGCTGCCCACAGCCATGGTCTGGAGGAGGAGGGAGAGAAGGGGGTCAGTGGGGCTGGGTGGGAGGGAGGTGGCAGCAGGGGGGAATATGCAGGGGCCCGGGGATGGCTGGGAGAGGGGGCGAAGGGTGGTGAGCGCTGCAGGGACAGGGACATCTCCCCACAGCCCCCGGGCACTGGCCGTGGCTGGCAGCCCCGGCACCGCTGCGCCCAGCCCCGAGGGCAGCACCTGCCCTGCCCCAGGCGCTCCCCGCAGCGGCTGCGCCCTCGCCCCGGCTGTAGAAGCCCCCCTCGGGGGCCAGAGCTTCTGCCCCGGCCCTCATCCAGCCCAGCCTTCCCCCCGCCGCCCTCACTCACCGCTGGCCTGAGCCGGACTGCAGCGGGTGCTGCCGCCTGGCACCCTGGTGACGCCCTCGGGGACTTGTCCTCTGTGATGTCACAGGCGCCAGAGCCCCACGGCGACACCCGCCCCTTGGGCCACGGCCGCTGCCCCTGGCTCTGCAGCCCCTGCAGCGGGCAGAGCACAACTTCCCTGGCAGGACAGAGCTCCCGGGGCCCCTCAACCTCCCCGGGCAGCAGCGGGGCAGCACCAGGGCGGCCCTGCCTTGCCCAGGGAGCTCCACGGCCCCGCCTGAGCCCGGGGCTCGGGCTCCCGGCTCCCCGCATGGCACCAGCACCACCACAGGCAGCAGCAGGCAGGAGCCTCTGGGGAGAAGTTATTTCTCACGCTGTCACACGGGTGCGTGGAAGCACACCTCTCCTACTCCAGCCTGTGTTGGATTGTTACACCTGCATCGCAGCCAGAGACTTCTGGCTGCCCGGCCTGTCAGGCAATCAGATCCCCCCTGATCAGGAGAGTGACGCAGGTGGGTCTGTTAGTGGCCGTATTCCCACTGTCTAGTGAGGAAGAAAAGTAATGTGTGTCAAAAAAAAAAAGATCTTTTCCCCACAGCAGCAACTTCCCTTCTTTTTAACATTGTTTAGGCCAGGATAAAACAGCATGACATGAACAATTAATTAAAGAAATGTTCATGTCTTAGAGCAGGGGAAGGGCTTCTCAATTATCTTTTCATTTACAGAACAATTCTCCCAATAGAACACCTGATTTTCAAAGAATTCTGCTAGTATACAGGCATTTCTGTCTTCTCTAGCTTAATTTTTAAGTCTTTATGCAGGCCACCTCTGGGTCTGGAAAGGGATCTCGAGGGGAACCTGGGGTGCCAGCACTCACACGAAGTATCCTTCATCATCCCACGTGAACTTCATTACGGCGCCGGCGCAGCGTTGCCTCCTGTGCGTCCCCCTCGGTGACGGCCCCTGGCAGGACGGTTCTGCCCGTGCAGGCAGGTTGCCGGCTTGGGCAGCCCTCAGAGCTCGGCGTCACTGACTGAGTCGAAGGGCTGGTGTGGACAAGGAAGGACACTGGGAAATTCATTCTGGATTACTTATGGAAGTGATGCGCTTAATCTGGGTTGCGCCCCTGATTGGACGGTCTCACACAAAATTGTAATGACCTTAATTTGCTTTGGTTTCATTTACTTTGGAAATGATTTAAACTCACTGAATAGTGAATAAGGAACTATCACTTAAATTAGATCTCAAATATTCCATATCCCCAATTTTAAAAAATGAAAAAAATGTATTAATATAAAAATATGCCTCTTAAAATGGTTCTGAAGTTCCGATTCTGATCCACAGCCAAAACTGTCAGAGTGGTACAAAGCATGAGGAGAACATCAGCAGGTAACAATTCTACACAAACTGTTAGCAGTAAGGCTCACTCTGGCAGAAACCAATGCCGGAATCTATCCCCCAGGACTGTAATTTATGTAAGAAAAGGGAACAACCACACCATCTGATTTGGCATGCCAGATGGGGTCAGTGTTTCCGTTAAGTCAAACTGGTTATGTCTGTCCTTAAGTCACAACTCTGGTCTCCACCCAGCTCGGTGCTGGGCCAAGAGCACAACACACAGCATCGCTGCTCTCTAGGCCAAATTCTTGTTTTCTTGAGACACCAACACAGCGTGTGAGAGGGCAGAGCACAGTGCTGTGCCCCAACAGGCCGGCTGCCCTCCACAGCCGGGGCAGTAAAACTGCGGCGCTTCCACCGGCACCCACCTGTCTCGCGGGGGAGATGCAGCAGCGCGTGTCTGCGCCTGCCAGTGCCCGCAACAGGACGACAAACCTTTCGCCTGAAGTTTCAGTTAGGCCACGTATTTCACGTCTCTGGTAGCTAGAGTAGTCTGCTAAGCAATCTGGGGGGGAAAAATAATCTTATTGCATTGTATCTTTTCCTGATTTTCACTCCGCTTTGTTTTAAACCAGCAAATGAACCTGAATGACCCTTTAACAAGTAATACTGCAAGTGCTAAAGACAGCCAGAAAAGCCCTGTCATAAAGAAATTGTAATACAGCCTTCTAATGTGTTATAAAATGTGCGTTTATGTATTCAATTACATTTGTTACATAAGATGAGAGAATTAGTATTGAAACTTAAATGACCCAATTAGAGCCATGCCAATTGTTCCCTTTTACTGTGTGAAGTGCTAAGGCTTGGACAACTGGCCCAAGCCAGAGCTGACCTATAGACGAATCCTGTATATTTTATAACTGAAAGCCACTGTGCTAGTAGGTATTGTACTAAGTTATAACAGCGCACTTATGCTGATGGAAAAAGTGCTAAAGCTTTGAAGTCCTGAAGCCTGAACAACAGGCCCCAAGCCGAAGCTGTTTAGTGTGTAATCATTAACAGAGTACGTAAACTCGCTAGTGAAAGATGCAGCTTAGACAAAATAGAATCAGGAGTGAGGAGAGAATGTATCCAACTGCCCTTGTTCAGCCTTGTTCAAGGCTGAGAACCCAGGTATCTGGCCTTGTTAGAAACTCCCTTGGTTTCCCCCCCTGAGCCCTGGCCAGGCTTTGGGTGGAATCCAACAGGAGGATGAAACCAGAAATTTTCCGCTCAAAACAGAGGTGCCAGCTGTTCTGGCCTGTCGATCTCTGGTCTATAAGGCTGGACCCGCTCGCAGCGACTTTGGCAGCCTCACCTACGGGCGGAGGCACCGCGTAGGATTTCCCCCTTGCCGGGACAGGCTCTGCAAACCCTCGCTGTGACCGGGGCTGCCCCGCGACTGCGGGTCTGGGTGATGGTAACGTGTGCACGTGGGGATGGATCTTTCTTAATCACTCTTCTCTCTCTCAGGTAGTAATGATCTGACGCATTATCCTGTATTTTCTTATTTAAGTGCATTATTCTGTCTTTTCTTACGGTGTGTTCTGTATTATTCTGTTACATTTAGTTATTTCCAGTAAAATACGCCTGCTCTTTTCACTCGGGTGTCTGAGTTTAATTGGTATCCTTAATCAGCAGAACACTGTGCAAACCCCTGAGATGCAGAAGCTGGCATAACAACCTGACCTCAGAATTGCCAGTGAACTCCCCTTTTTTAATCCACTGCTTTATTCAGTCTTTTTACTATTTGCAGTTTGAAGCTGGTTTTACCATCTCCAAATTTTTTGTTTCAGTTTATGGCTAGCACAGACGTAGCTATAAAGACACAGGGCCGTGTGCTGCTTGTGCCTTGGTGCTCACACCACTGTGAAGGTTGCTGCTCTCTCAGCAGCTGCAGACTGAGCAATTTCTGTTCATCCCTCAGTGGTGAGGGGTAACTAGCTACGGATTCAAGTGTGCATCTGACACAGGCCAACCTGTAGGACACAGACCTACATATTACAAACACGAGTAATTTGTTTTGAAAATAGGTTAAGTACACCAAAAAAAAAAAAAATCAAGCAAACAAAAAAAACATTAATGGGGAAAAACCTCGGGTTTTACCTTTACAAGTAAATCCAGTGCCATCAACTGAAACTGTATTCCTGTCCCCTGTGTGCCCTCCTGCAGCTCCACACAGCAGCAGGGCTCTTCTCAACCCCAGGGTCTGTCTGCCCAGGGACACGAGAAATCAGAGCGCTGCCAACTCAGAGCAAAAGCTCCAGGCTCTCGTCTCTGAAGCAAAACCGTTCAGATCCGCACTTACGCATTCTATACAAAATCCACCAGCAATGCAAAAAGCTCCGTCCACCGTAAAAACAACCCCTGGCTGCTCTGGGTACGTGTGTAGGCGGTCACGTGTTATCAAGAGCAGAAACCCAGGGTCTGGAGCATCGCTTCACCGTGGGTATATCCCAGACACACACGATGCCAGAGATCCTGGCACCACTGCCCGGGGTTCCTCCTGCAACAAAAAGAACTCTGCCGCTTCTGCACATTCCCTTCCTATTTACAGCCAGCAGCAGCCAGGGCATTAATTCTTGTTTCTCAAGCCGTTATACCCTTACCTTGATTAACAGCCATCCCAGGTCTGACTCCAAACCGGATCTCCGGGAACCTCGGCAGATGGGGTCTGGAGGGGAACGCCCGGTACCGCCGGGAGTCTGACAGCGGCGTGTTGGAGAACGGCTTGCAGAGAGCAAGGCCATGGGTCTCTGCAGGAGCTGGTCACAGCCACCTGAGGTAAACAGAGGAAAAACCCAGGGTACAGTTATGCCTAACTGTTATGTTAACAAAGAGAGAAACTGAGGCACACAATGGCCTTGATGGTAAAAACAACCTTGGGAAAGGAGGCAGGCCAGAAGAGGGAAGATGTTGTGACATGTCTGAGATGCCACAAGGGGCTGGGACATTATAATGTAGCCTGTTACATGTACCCAATAGATTTGTGAGTAGTGTGCATGATTATTGTAGAGTGCTTATGTAAGGGGTGATTTCTTTCAATAAAGTTGAAGCTTGCTCTATCATTCACACTGAATCGGCTGCTTGCTTCCTCCGCCCGCCGCAAGTGGCGCACCCAACAGGGTTACCCGAACCCTGCTTTTCCACCGAACGGAACCCGGGAAGCTGCGGGACGGACTCGGAGTAGGAAGGCAACGCTGCCACCTCCTCAGCGCCAGCTGCAGGTGTTCACTCTGAGAAGGGCGACCCCGGAAAGGCCGCAGTAGGGGACTTACCCAGGAAAGGCCAAGGAATTAAGGAATTAAGGAATTAAGGAATTAAGAAACCTGGTCGTTGGCTACTTGATCGGATGTTACAGAAGGTCGTTAAGCTACATGGTCCAGCATTTTAAGGAATTTAAGGAATTTAAGGAATTTTCGCCCGGGCAGGAATATTTTGAATGAGAGGTAGTCCTAAAACTTTTTGCTTTTTAGAAAAGCAGGGAGTAAGTCTGATAAAAAACTTAGCCGTGCTGATTGGTCTGGCAAGGCTAAGGGACACTTTAAAGAGCCAAATTTATTGTTTGAAGAAGCAGAATGGTGTGATAATCTTTTAGACCCTGATGCTGTAAATCCTGAAAAAGAATCTGAACTGTCTGGTCTGTGTCCTCCCTTAATTGGGGATGATCTGTAGATAAAAGTGAGGCCAAAAAAAAGGTAAAAGTGAGGCGGAAAAAACTTTGGCGCAAGGGAATATGGACATGGCAAGAAAAATTCTTACTCCTGTAAGCTATGAGCCGAGTCATCAGCCACGTTGGGAAGAACGGCATTTTTCTGTTATTAAAGATTTAAGCATTAATAAGAACGGGCTGCAAAAACTCAGACTACACCAGCTGTACTGGAGGCGATGGCTCAGGGATATCGATTGCCCCATAAAAACTGGCTAACGCTTTTAAGGAAAAACCGGCATTCCCGCCGGCACAGTGCTCTATCTGAAAAACCGAGCGTGTACATCTCCGTGCTCGGCGTTCGGAGCTGGCGGCGGCGGCCCGGGGCCTCCCCGACCCCCCCGCGGAGCGGCCGCCTGCGGCTGAGCCCGGCACCGCGCGCTCGGCACCCCGCCAAAAGCGGCAGGGGGATGCGGCCCAGGCTGGAGATGTTCTTATCGGAGTCCTCGGATCGGTAATAGCTGTCACTGCATGCTGTGAGTGCTGAGTGTCAGGAGCTCCTCTGTGTGCCCGTGTGAGTGTGTGTGTGTGTGAGCCGCGGAGTTCTCCGGCCAGGAACGACGGGGTCCTAGTGCCCGCCCGCTGGGGCATCGGTGCGGCGGTTGGTTCGGGCTCAGCGCTCTAACTGCTCCAGGTGAAATACCTCCTCTAACAGGAGGCAGTCATTCTGTGTTGACTGTTATCTTGAATTTAGGTGCATACTCTGCGGGGAGAGTGCACCGCTGAACCATCTGCCTAATGAAAATATTGTCAAAAGGTCATCTGCAACCTTACAGGGGTTGTTTGTTTTACCAGGGGTCGTAGATGCTGATTATGAAGAGAAAAATCAATATTATGGTCTGTACCCCTGTGTTCAGTAACAAAAAAAGTAAAAAATTGTTCAGCTTGTTAAAGAAGCCGCAATTACTCAGGATTTGGATCAGCAGGTACCCCTTAAATACTTTTGGACTAAAACAGTAACACAAGGTTAACTTCTGGTAAAATGTACTCTCGTTAAAGCTAAAAAATCTGCCGAGCTGACAGGCATTTTAGATACTGGTGCAGATGTGATCATAATATCTGTGAGCAGATTGGCTGTTAGCCCTGGTACCTCAAATGCTTTTCAGGGTTGGTGTCATGCTGTAATAATTTAAAGCAAGGATCTCATTCATGTAAGAGGCCCAGAAAATTGGGGAGCAAATGTTCATCCATTTATATTGGAAAACCCCTATTGCATTTTGGGGTCATAACTGTATGACTCAATGAGGAACTCAAATTGGATCAAATTTGTCTTAATCACCACTGTAGCACAACCCACCCTGAAACCCACCCTGACACTCACCTTGTGAACCGAATCACCTGTGTGTATTGTCCTGCAACAACTTAAAACTGTTATTAAGACTTTAAAAGATTTACAGACACAGTTAGGAACCATAAATTAGATACAGCCGTTGTGGGCCTAACTCATGATGATCTGCATAGCCTTTTTGATATTTTGTGAAAAGATCCTTCACTGACATCACCCAAAGTACTTACAGAGAGAGCAAAACAAGATCTTCACCGTATAGCTAACAAGCATCGCAAGTATACTGCTTTCCCCCACGGGACAAACCATCGTAGAAAGAACACGCTAAACCTTGAAAGTGCTTTTGCAAAAACAAAAGGGGGGAGAGATCTTGGCTCCAGGTCAACCATTTGCTCTTGCTGTAAAACGCATGCTTTTTTTCCACCAGAATGTCAGAGCAATACAAAACCAGTTTTCTTTATCAAAGCATCCAGCTAAAAACATCACTGCAACTTGCCCTGAATACCAGACAGACTCCATCTCTTCAAACCTTTTAAACATCTCCCCTGTGTTACAGGTGTCACCAGTATTGTGTCACTTCTCATCGCAGATACCAGATCAACAAGAAGTCCAGAGCAAAGCTCAAGTGTTAACAAAAGCCTAGAAAGGGGTAACTGGGAAGGACCAGTTCCTTTAATACCCTGGGGAAGAGGTGATGCTGGTGTCTGCACAGGTCTCATCTCCAATGGTCACCGACAGGGTGTGTGCAACCACAGCTGAGGGTGAGAGGCAGCCAGCACTCAGGATCCAGCTGTGGGTGCTGTGGGTGCCCTGTGCCGACAGTTTGCGGTCTCTTGGACTGATCTTTTAAGCAGAATGTCTGAGTAATGTTTGCTACTGCAACAGGACAAACCACACTACAGTTGCCAATTCTTTTAAGAGAAAATGCTAACAGTAATTGTAACTCCTTAATGAAATATCTAGGCTTACTGGTCACTTGTGCAAAATGTAGTTTAGATAAAATATAGTTATTAATAAGGATAAGGTGCTGTAAGAATGTGTGTATTCCACTTTCTTTGTTTAGTAATATTAAGAATTAAGAGCTCAAGTGTTTAACCTTATTTAGAAACTCCCTTGGTTTTCCCCCTGGAGTACTGGCCAGGCTCCAGGTGGAACCCAACAGGAGGATGAAATCAGATGTTTCCGCTCAAGGAAAGTTGCCAGCTATTTTGGCCTGTTACTTTAAAGGCCGGACCTGCTTGCAGCGACGTTGGATGCCTCACCTACGGATGGACGCATCGCGTAGGGTTTCCAGTTTGTGAGGAAGGGCACTCTGAATTCTCGCTGTATCCAGGGTTCCCCAGCGATTGCGGATCTGAATGTTAGTACCGTATTTTCCTTACTGTTTATTTTTGTACTATTTAGTCATATCCCTTAAATATGGATAGTGAAATTAGTCTACTCTTTTTAATTAGAACTATTCTAAGTATGCTGTGTTTTGAAGTTTGTCTAACCCTTAATGGATGCAGCTCTCAAACAAGTCTTGCAGGTGCCGCAGAAAAACAAAGAAAGGGGAGGGCTGGAAGGCATCGGCCTCACACAGCTCCTGACAAACAGCTAAGCTTTGTGAAGAACAGGCCTCGTAAGATAGATAAGAAACTGCAGAGTTGTGCCAAGGTGGCAGGGAAAGATCAATCAGGACAGCAGGCATTTTGCCTGGGCTTAGCAACTGCTGCCGACCCATCCCAGCCCTGTTTGGTATGGCATTTGTACTGGTCATTATGGTTGGTATAATCAGACAATCTGGCTGAGATGGCAAGATGTGACTCCTTCAGCAGTACCGGTGAATAGCACTAGGTTTTGTAGTGATGTTTATACAATGAATTTACATCTTGAAGAAGGAAGAGGGTTTAATAATGATTTGACTAAAAGGTTACCAGTTATTAGATGGTTAAAAATTCTTTTGTTTTTACATGGAATAACAGTTTAAATTGTCATTGTAATCCTTTTAATGATATTAACCTGTGTGTGGAAGTGTTTTATGAGAACGATGGACTGAACAATAAAAGGGGTCTGGATCACTCAAAAACAAAAAGGGGGATCTGTGGAATGCCTGGGAAACAGCGGACATGTTATGAGTGATCCAGACTGAGTGGCATCACTGTCATCAGGCTGTAGCTGTTGGGAAGAACAGCGGCAAGGCCGAGAGGATGAGAAACTGCGTGAGTAGCAAAGAAATAAGGATGCTGGGCTGTGGGAAATAGGATGTTTGCCTAACGGAAGAACTACGTGTGAACGCCATAACGGGACCAACCACAGAGGGCGTGAAGGCTTGTGGACAGTAGTATAGAACCAATCCTAGTTTGTTTGCTTTCATGTGATTGCTCTTTGATAGTATGTGGGATGCTCTGTACTCGATAAGGTACCTTCGACAGTTTAAGGCGTGCTGTGTTAGAGTCGAGCTGCCATAGACTTTCTTTTACTTGCCCAGGGGCATGGATGTAAAGATTTTGATGGGATGTGTTGTTTTAATCTATCCGACCGCAGTCAGTTAATTCAAAACCAATTACAGTGGATGAAGTGACGTTTACAAAAAACACAAGTGGTTGTCAATCCTTGAGACAAATGGTTACAATCTGTGTTTGGTCTGTCCCTATGGCTGCAAGGTCTGTTACAAGAAGGATTGCGGTGACTAGGAATAGTACTATTGATTGTAGTAATTATTAAAATAGCATATAGTTGTATGATGAGAAATATTAGTAAATTTATGCTTGTGCAGCCTGCACAAAAAGAAAAAGGGGGAATTGTTGGAGAACGGCTTGCAGAGAGCAAGGCCATGGGTCTCTGCAGGAGCTGATTGCAGCCCCCTGAGGTAAACAGAGGAAAAACCCAGGGTACAGTTATGCCTAACAAAGGACTGTTATGTTAACAAAGAGAGAAACTGAGGTACATAATGGCCTTGATGGTAAAAACAACCTTGGGAAAGGAGGCAGGCCAGAAGAGGGAAGATGTTGTGACATATCTGAAATGCCACAAGGGGCTGGGACATTGTAATGTAGCCTGTTACATGTACCCAATAGATTTGTGAGTAGTGTGCGTGATTATTGTAGAGTGCTTATGTAAGGGGTGATTTCTTTCAATAAAGTTGAAGCTTGCTCTATCATTCACATTGAATCGGCTGCTTCCTCCGCCTGCCGCAGCGGCGTTCCCTCGAGACAGCTCACCTCCAGCTTTCCAAAACCCCCGAAAACACCCACATCCCGGTTACACCGAGAAGGAGCGGGAACACGAATCCTTCGCTCAATCTCACTGTTGCCCAAAGTGTAATTTCCACACGGACTTGGCGCCTAGAAGCCCCCATTTTACTCTCATTTTTTTAACTGTCCTTTGACCTTTCGATCCGTCCCTGGTGCATTTTCTCTCTCCCACGAACAGGCGCAGACCCTCAGCAGATCCATCCCCCCCCCCGCGTGTTCCCGGCCGCCCATCCTGGGTCCCCGCACAGAGCCCGCGGGAATCCCCCACCCGGAGGAACCGGTTGATGGAAACTCTGTTGACCCTTTGCTCGCATAGCATCTATTATGCAGATCCCAATTATGTTTCTTGACTTGATTAGGCTTTTTATTTCAAATAATAGGATAAAAAACTTAGCTTTCACATGTGACAATCATTCATTAATCAACTGTAATTTTTAATAACTCATTTGCTACTTACATAAGTATTTACAGACTAAAAAGTAATGGTTTTGTCGATGGCATTATTTCACCCTTTGTGAAGAACCATTCCCCTGAGTCATGCAGTATTAATTCTGATATGCATGAATGCAACAATTTCAAAAATGATGTAACAACAAAAATAATTAGTACTCCGTGCCCCATTTGAATTGTTAGGGTGTCAAAATTTAACCAATGAATGGAAAAAAAGAGTATTAATGAGAAGATTTTAACAAGCAACTGTGAGCCAAAGTCATTGTTCTCATTTACATATCAGTTTGCATTACTCAAGCAACACTAGGAAAAGAGATTTATCACTGCAAACTAATGAGTTAACCCAGATATTACAAAGATAGGAGTAATGGAGAAAATACATTTATTTAAATATATAAATACATGTATTTAGAGGAGACTGAAAAATAGATGATGCATGTAGACTAGGAGATAGAAGATTGATAGAAAAAGACTGATTCTTCTAGAAGAAATTGATTGAAGTGGAAAGGAGTGACTAGCACAGTGTTGTAGAGGTGATTATTATCTGATACATAGACATAAGAGATTGGAAAGAAAGATAATCTGAGCAATGTTTAAGCACTTGAAAGGTAGCATCTGAAATCAACTCAATGGCAAAAGTCTACTAAACCTTCTGTAGATGCAAAATGTACTTTCATAAGCCAGGGGAGTGAAAAGATTAGCAGGAAAGAAAACATACAATTGCACTGAGTTAGCACTCAATTATTAACCAAACCAAATCTGGAAAAACATAATCCTTGCACATCAGAAAAGGAGGTGGTCTTGATGCAAATCTCAGAATATATGGGATGCTTTAGGTGACATGGTTATGAATGATCTCAAGAGGAACCGAATGCTCACAAATGCAGAATCAATGTTCAGGCTGACAGATGAATGGATACTTTCCGGCATGCTAAGAAATGTAGAAAACCAAACCTCAAATGAAAAATACTCCTACCTCTCCCCCCTTACACAATATTCTCTACGCTGCTTTCATCAATTACACATGCGTTAGCAGGTGGACAAGTGTTAATATTGTCACACGGGGAACTCCGATCTCTGGGAGGTGGTCTGACACGACCAGCCAGCAGGTCAAGGGAGGTGATTCTGCCCCTCTACTCTGCTCTGGTGAGACCCCCACCTGGATTCCTGCATCTCTGCCCTACCTGGATTCCTATGGAGCCCTCAGCATAGGAAAGACATGGACCTGTTTGAGCAGGGCTAGAGAAGGGCCACAAAAAAATGATTAGAGGAATGAAACACCTCTCCTTTGAGGAAAGCCTGAGAGAGCTGGGGGTTGTTCAGCCTGGAGAAGAGAGGGCTCCAGGGAAACCTTTTTACAACATTTCAATACTTAAAGGAGACTTATAAGAAAGATGGAGACAGACTTTTCAGAACAGACCGTAGCGATAGGGCAAGGGACAATGCTTTCAAACTGAAAGAGGTAGATTCAGACTAGATATAAGGAAGAAATATCTTACAACAAGTGCGAAACATTGGAATAGGTTGTCCACAGAGGTTGTAGATGCCCCATCCCTGGACACATTCAATGTCAGGCTGGATGGGGCTCCGAGAAACCTGATCTTGTGAAAGATGCCCCTTCTCATTGCAGGGGGATTGGACTAGATGAATTTAAAGGTCCCTCCCAACCCGGACTGTTCTATGATTCTCTAACACATTGCCTGAAAAGTGATTTTCTACTGGTCTGTGCAGCCATGTAATTAATTTGACATGTCTGGAGATTTTTGAAGACCTTCACCTGCCTGTCTTCGTGTCATCATTTGAAAGAAACTGTTGCATAGAAAACTTTCTGTGATACAAGTTAATTCATGTAGATTATTTTTTTTTCCTGTACCTTTCCCAGGTGTCATTGCATATCTATACATAATGACAAAACCTCCTTCCCTGTCCTTCCCCTCTTCCCATAATGATATTTTATGTGATGAACTATATGCTTCATTTTAGCACAGTGTTAACAAGATTCTTTAACCAGTTATCAACAAACTTCAATTTCATGATCCTCTAACTATTAATACTTAAATGACATCAGTGACACTTCATTTACCTGCCAGTCCTTTTCTGTATATTCGATTCAAACTTTTTTTTCTACCTCTAATTTTCTCCGGTCTTTACGTATGGACACGCTAGTTCTGAAGAGAAAATAGCTAGCTTATTTCCTTTATTAATTCACACTAATGCAACACCAATGCAAATTTCACAGTCATAGATCCTTGAAGGTGGGAATAAATCCATCTCATTGACAGTCATGATCTGTTGTTATAGTTACTGACAATGTTAAGAATGCCTAGTAGAGTTACAAAATTCTGATTTTACATAATAACATAACCCTTTTTTTTATGATTACAGATAATTCTGAGAAGCAAGTGCAGTTTGGTATTGAAAAAATATTTATTCCTGGTAAAAAGTAATGTCTTTTTATTTAACTATGGTTTTTATTACGTGGGTAAACACTGTCGAATTTAAAAACTGTATATTTTGTGATCAGCCATATATAAATTTGCAGGTGAAAAAAAATGACATGACAGACTGGACCATCTAAGGTGTTCATGCAAATACAGTCTCACATTACGTTTTATTTGGAAATGAAAGTGCTTTTACACAGTGATTACTTTTTGTAAATGATTCCAGCAGAAGAAAAACAGACATTGTGTTGATAGAACTCCACCGAAGTGAGCAATGATTTGAAACATTTGAAGGTGCAACTGGGAGGCTGCATTTAAATTCACTTGACATATAGTCCAATATAGCCTTCAGGCTGAAGAATAGCAGAACTATTCTATATCCCACAGGACAAAACAAATTTGCATCATTTAAATACCTACTGAATCCTGACCATATACATTTCCTTAATTACTGAGTTGCAAAAAGATCTGTTTATATACAATATTAAGAGCAATTATACAAAGCCATGATAATTGGGAGATAATGTTGACATTCACTTAATTGTGTCACTGCCTTAACACTGCTTTAAATACAGTCTGATTGAGCTTTTATTTACACTACCTAGTGCCTCTTTCATTCCAGCATGACTGTGTACTGCTGATACATTTTCATATTGTTTCAAAATTACTTTTTCAAAAGCTGAATAAATAAATGGAACCACCTCCACTAGGCTGGAGGGAAAAAGATTGCAAGTAGCTCCACATTCCCACTACTACAAGAACTGCATTCCTAAAATTAATGGGAGACTATATTTGACAGAAAGATTGAAGTTAGGTATTACAGTGACTGCTGGGAGATGTTCTACCCCCTAATTTAAGTTCTCAATAATGAACAATATGTTTGGGCTTTTAGGGAACAGGAAGCAGTCAAGAATACATGGACAGGGATATGCAGAAGAGCCTTCCTCTTGAACCTCCCCTGCCCTTCAGTAGCTGTCTAGACCAGACCAGTTATAGTCGCAAGTCATTCAGCATAGATCAGGTCTATACTAATACTTGACCAAATAGCCTAACCATAGGGCTGAGCTGTATTCCAGGGTAAATTTATCTCCCGTGGAAAATGCTACCTCTCAACTAAGAGGTTTCAGTGTTCACTGAAGCAAGGACTAGAACCTGGTCATGAGCCAACCTTGTGTTTCTTCCCTCTCCTTTCTCTTTGTTCCAGCGACTATTTCATTACTTTCTGGTAGGGAAATTAAATAAATACCTTCAGCTGAAGGAATTCAGAGCAAGAGAAATGTGTTCCTGACTATCTAGTAACATTGTAGTTAGGGCACTCTGCTGAGATGTAAAATACAATCCGATACGGAAAAGACATTAACTGAGTCCCAGCTGAGCACACTGTCAGCTCTGCAGCTGTGCTCTATGGCAGGAGTGGACACTTCTCTGTGGGTTTTTTTGCAAGGCATTCAGATTGTTCTGCGCATGCCTGCAAAATACTACCCCGGAGGTCTAATCTGTGAATCCCACTGTCATCGAGATGCAGCACAGACAAAGAGCACCTTTACTGTAGGCATTGCTGTTCATCCTGAGCAGCAGAAATGTAGGCATTTCAGAGCTTTACTGGGTGTTTCGATGATATGAGTTCCAGTGACTTCATTCAGTGAGTGCCAGTGCATCTTGCTGAGCTAGAGGAGGAGCTGCAGTAATGTTCTCTCTCACAGTATGCTGCAATGTGCTGGGCGTCATCCTCCTCCCTATAGAGAAGAGTGACTCAGCGTGCTCTCTGTGACTCAAAGACTCACCACGTAACATACCACTTTAGGCTGCCATTTCCACTGAAAAGTAACGTGCCTGAAAGTCAAGGCGGTGTAGCCAAGCTCCATGGGTAATCTTATGCTTTGCATTGCCATTAGATTTGACATTATCTATCTATTTTGGGGAAAATTATTCATTCTGTTTCTCAATAGGACATCAAGCAGAGATGTATACGTGAGATCTCTGAATCAGATAAAACTCTTCTGCCAGAAAATTCAAAACAGCTTCTGTTCAGTCTGCATCAAACAGATTTATCGTTTCTTATTTCTTTAAAGGGAAAGAAAGAAAAAATAGGTCAGAAACTATGACACCTAGTCAGAACAATCAGCAGATTCACTGTAAAATGCACCTCTGAAAGTCATAAGCAGATCATGGCCTGAGGAGGAGAAATAAGGTATTCTAAACTGATTGAGTTCATATACATTTGCTTAATGCACTGGTGCCCTGACAGTTTGCCAATCTTCCCCTTTCCTTGATGTTTAACAGCTTTCTATTTTAAAAATCTGAATAAAATACATGAAACCTTTCTAGAAAAGACTAATTAATTGGATTGCTTGTTCAGTTTCTCTCTTGAGGACTCTTAATCAGTGTGCTTTCATGCTTGTCCGTACATGACTGTCTGAAAGGTTCCTGCAATGCTGAAGGTGACAAACATACATCTTCATAGCTCAGTGCTGGTCAGAGTCTATCATTCATTTTCCCACCTATCATTTCTGTGGTGTATGCCTTAGCAAGACTTTGAAAATCACACCTCGGCTCTCTGCACTGAGGGATTTGCAAGGACTTTTGGCTGAACATATATCATTCAAATGAAATGGGAGTGAACCGATAGTTAACAATTTTGATTATAAACAAATACATTGTGATATTTTATAGTTACTGTTCCAGATATTGTTCTATAGATATTGTCAACCACGGTTTGACAACATCTGGCCACATAATGGAGATCTGTAACAACATAAGAAGTAAATAAGAAGCAGGTTGATCATCTGAGAAGATTTTGTATTTTACCATTCGCCCCTTACTCCCGACAAGAGTGCCTCTTTCTTGGAGGCTATAAAAACCACCAAAAGGAGAACTACTTATTGTTACCAGGAACCTGTGGTGTTCATGGAATCACAGAATGATTTGGGTTGGAAGGGACCTTAAAGATCATCTAGTTCCAAACCCCTGCACAGGCAGGGACACCTTCCACTAAACCAGGTTGTTCAAAGCTTCATCCAACCTGGCCTTGGACACTGCCAGGGAGGGGGCAGCCACAGCTTCTCTGGGCAGCCTGTGCCAGTGTCTCACCACTCTCACAGTAAAAAATTTCTTCCTTATATCTAATCTAAATCTACCCTCTCAATTTAAAATCATTATATCTCATTCTATCCCTACACTCCCTGATAAAGAGTCCCTCCCCATCTTTCCTGTAGGCCTCCTTTAAGTACTGGAAGGCCGCTATAAGGTCTCCCCAGAGACTTCTCCAGGCTGAATGACCCCCAACTCTCTCAGTCTACAGAATCACAAAATCATTCAGGTTGGAAAAGGCCCTTGGGATCATCGAGTCCAACTATCAGCCCTGCTCTACAAACTTCTCCCCTACACCATATCCCGCAACATCTCATCCAAATGACCTTTAAACACAACCAGGGATGGTGATTCCACCACCTCTCTGGGCAGCCTATTCCACTGTCTCACCACTCTTTCTGTGAAATTTTTTTGCCTAATATCCAGTCTAAACCTCCCCTGTTGCAGTTTAAAGCCATTCCCTCTTGTTCTATCGCTAATTACCTGTGAGAAGAGACCAGCACCAACCTCTCTACAATGTCCTTTCAGGTGGCTGTAGAGAGTGATGAGGTCTCCCCTCAGCCTTCTCTTTCTCAAACTAAACAGTCCCAGCTCCTTCAATCGCTCCTCACAGGATTTATTCTCCAGGCCCTTCACCAGCTTCGTTGCCCTCCTCTGCACTCGCTCCAGCACCTCGATATCTCTCTCATATTGAGGTGCCTAAAAATGGACACAAGGTGTGGCCTCACCAGTGCAGAGTACAGGGGGACTATCACCTCCCTACTTCTGCTGGCCACACTATTTCTCTTTCAAGCCAGGATGCCGTCGGCTTTCTTGGCCACCCCGGCACACTGTCGGCTCATGTTCAGCTGCTTGTCAATTAGAACCCCCAGATCCTTCTCTTCCAGACAGCTCTCCAGCCACACCTCACCAAGCCCGTAGCGATCCATGGGGTGGTTGTGGCCCAAGTGCAGGACTTGGCACTTGGCCTTGTTGAGGCTCACCCCGTTAACGTTGGTCCACCAATCCAATCTATCCACATGTCTCTGTAGTGCCTCTCTATCATCATGCAGATCGACATTCCCGCTTAACTTGGTGTCATCTGCGAACTTACTGATGATACACTCTGTGTCCTTATCAAGATCATCAATAAAGATGTTAAACAGAAATGGTTCCAACACTGAGCCCTGAGGCCACTTGTGACTGGCCGCCAGCTGGATTTAACTCCACTACTACCACTCTCTGGGACCGTCCATCCAGCCAGTGCTTGATCCAGCAGACCGGTCGCTCATCCAGGCCATGGGCAGCCAGTTTTTCTCCTTTCTGCCTGTCTTGTAGGCGGGTGTTATATTTGCTACCCTCCAGTCTAACGGGACTTCCCCAGTTAGCCATGATTTCAGGTAAATCATGGACAGGGCCTTGGCGAGCACAACTCCCAACTCCCTCAGCACCCTTGGGTGTAACCCGTCTGGTCCCACATACTTGTGTGCATTCAAGTGGTTCAGCAGGTCTCTGACCACTTTGTCTTAATTGTGCTGACCTCATTCTACTTCCCCTCCCCATCTCCCAGCTCCTGAGGCTGGGTGTCCAGGGAAGAGCCAGTTCCACTGCTAAAGACTGAAGCAAAGTAGGCGTTGAGCACCTCAGCCTTTTTTTATCCTTGGTTACCATGTTTCCCTCTGCATCCAGTAAAGGAGGGAGATTTTCTCTAATCCTCCTTTTGCTGTTAATGAATTTATAGAAACATTTTTGTTATCTTTAACAGCTGTAGCCAAGTTGAGCTCTAGCTGTGCTTTGGCTCTCCCAATGTTCTCCCTGCACAACTTCACTACATCTTTATAGTCTTCATGAGAGACCTGCCCCCTCTTCCAAAGGCAATGGATTCTCCTTTTGTCCTTGAGATCCATCCAAAGGTCCCTGTTGAGCCAGGACGGTCTCCTTCCCCACCTGCTTGTTTTTCTGCACACGGACACAGCCTGCTCCTGTGCCTTTAAGACTTTGCTCCTGAAGTATGTCCAGCCTTCCTGGACTCCCATGTCATTCAAGGCAGCCTCCCAAGGGATTTTGTTAATCGGTATTTTGAACAGGTCAGATTTAGCCCTCTGGAAGTCTAAGGTAGCAGTTTTACTACCCCCTCTCTTTGTTTCTCCAAGGATCAAAAACTCAGTCATCTGATGATCACTGCACCCTAGACGGTCTCCAACCTTTACTCCCCACCAGTCCCTACTTATTGGTGAGAACAAGGTCCAGCAGAACACCTCCCCTCATTGATTCCTCTGCTGCATGTTCTGCAAGTTTTGTTTCTCTACTTTAACCTTCTTTTCTTTAACTACCTTTGATTTTTGTGTATTAATTTATTACTTTTTTCTGTAGGTCTCCCTTTTTCCCCTTACAAGAATTTTTGCAAACTGTCTGTCACATAGTCTTACAGAAAGGGTCAGAACAGAACGTTCCATAGGAGACCTGTTTATACCGCTCCTTTTCTTTTAATCTAACATTATTAGCTCAGAGATGATACATATTTATTTTTTTTTACTTTGAGGAGAAACAACAGCTCCAAACATTTCCGAGCCTAAATTGCCCACTGACTCCAGTCCAGGATATGTGAGTAATTACACAACCCGGTGTAATCTCCAATTTTAGATAGTGATGAAGAACAATAAATACTACTTGAAGACTGAGAAAGCCAAGGTAGAGTAAGAAGCAAAAACGTTATTACAAACTTTTTTCAAAGCTAGGTATTTCGCAAATAAGATCACAATGAACAGTGACCATGAAGAGGATAATTTATATAATTCTTAAATGTTCTTATGCAGCTGTTACTTATTCACATTTGGACTGCATTAAATATCTAGAAATGCATGCAGTCGCCATCACCTTATAGGTTTAAAAGTCCAATACATAAGAACACTTTGAAAGACATAAACCTCAAACTTTGTTAGTGGGATAAACAACACATATGCAGGCTCATGCTGCTATATACAATATTGAGCATTTAGATATAGAACTATTTGAAATAATAATAATAGTTTTAAAAATATTTGTTTGACCTCCAGAAGCCTCTAACATTCAGTCTCTTTATAGGCAAGGGCTTTATAAGGACTGTATCTCTAGACATCAACATGCCTAGAATTACCACATACTAGGACTGACAATTTGACTAGCTAATCCTAGTGCAGTGGAAAAAGCATTAATATAGTAGTTAATAGTCTTCAAGAAAAGGACTAGGTGATTAATCTTTTCGATAATTCACTATAATCTACTCTACATTTATCAGTAACCAAGAGTAACTGTCCCATGTTAATGGTCTTAATGAAAGCCATGTCTTTGAGTGAGTGAGGAAAGCTTTCCTAACAGTCTGATTCTTATTTCTTTTCAAGCATTTAATGAATATTTTCGCTTCCTGTGTTTCAGAGGTGTTTCGAAATCATCATGCACACATTTAAATACAAAGTACTCAGAAGACATCCTTCTACAGAACTGAGCCACACTTATTGCATGAGGTGTCAGTTTGAAGTGTTAGACTAGAAAGTTATATTGTAATGAGGTTTAAGGCCAAATTTATCAGGAACCTGAAGTTGAAGTTTCAGTACTTTTTAAATCGCTGTCTTAATCTTTTGTCAGACCAATGATATATGCGTTATATTATTTCAGTAAATCTTCTAATAGTCTTTTATAATACATGTCTCATTCAGAGAGTAAGTCTTCATTTCTGTGATTTTCATTTTTCAGGAAGAACAAAGGATGCTTAAGATAACTCAGGATTAAGAAGATGCAAGTTAAATAAGGGAAAAATACTTCTGTGAAAACTGAATTCCAATATCATCTGGTTTTGAAGCTCTTTGAGACTAGAGAATTTAATCAGTGCTGGTAATCAGACTTTGTATTGAAAGTGACCACATGAAAACTACAAAAAAGAGCAGAATGCTAAAGGAGACTGGGTAGAAGCACCAGCAGTCCCTAAAGAAAGAGTTAATGGAACTTTCTGCTACGTTGCACTTGTATAATTGAACTACAAACCTGATTTATATTTCCAAATAGAGGTAAACAGTTGTACAGACTCGTTATGAAATACCAATATTTCTAGCGTAGTGTTATAACTGGGTGCGCCTCTTGTGAGAGGGAACTTGTGGCAACACTAGAAACTGGTTTATGACTCCCTTCCTTTAGGTTGACTGCTTAAAGTTGATAAATACTTTCAAGAAGTCCATTTAGGACAGACTTCTTGTTAAGAAGCACCAAGCACAATTCTACAAAACAAATTAGACATTAATAGCAGAATCCCTTTAAATACCTCTTCATACTGGGAAAAAACCAAACCAACACACATGCTTTCAGTGAGAAAAAGTGTCTCTTGTCCATGGCTCTGGAGTACTTTATTAGAATGTCCCTCTGACATATCACATATAGGAGAAGAAGCAAGACTATTCCAGTGTGGCTTAAAAAGAAAATTCTGTGGGCAAGGAAATGCATAGCTATGCCTAAGACATAGCAGGCCAATGTGTAGGCTTCCTACCCAGAACCATACAAAGGGACTACAACCGGCTCCTGCCATACTTCCAGCCAGTGCCCTTAACAGAGCTCTTGTGAACAACTGGGGATGTTCTTGATAAATATTCAAAGTGAAACAAGTTCCTTTATATTTAAGTCCTAAGTGTGAAGCTCAGAACCAGTCCACATTAGTATATGAAATCCTAGGTGTTAATTAAAAATTGCATGCAATTAAAAAGAGTTGGTGGTCAGTCTTAAGTTATTTTAAGTTATTAAGTTATTAAGACCATTCCATTGTCTGGAATTGTAATGTGCTAGTACAAGACATTTGTGATTTCTTTGCTGCAGGGATCACCCCCCCCCCCCATCATTGAACAATAACATTTGAAAAAAATTTTTTTTTATCTGACATATATTCCATTTTATGATTTCTCTTACTATTTCTGCACACACAAACCTGAACTACTGGGGGACTCCATGAAAGCTTATTTTCATTAACTTAGACACACAGTGGCAAAATGTAATATTTAAATGTTATATTTAAAATTGTATTAATATACTGAAAAAAATACAAGAGAATACTTCAGGAGGAATATTGTGATGTTAGCTCAGTTTCAAAGACGTTGCTGAACAGGTGCCTTTCTTCCCCCCAGGGATTACTGGAAACGTTATTAAATTGTCCTATACATACTTGTGTAAAATATAGATGATCTTGTGTTTTACTTATGGAAGCGTCATCCTCATCCACCTCAAGATAAAACAAAAACAACTGCTTCTATTATTGTAGGTAAAAACTATGTGCTAGAATACCAGAAAACAGAAAAAAATACAGTGCACTTCAAACAGAACAAGAGGAAACTACAAAAATGAAGAACAATAAAGAAGTGAAATATTAAGTAGGGCATGTAGGACAAAAATGGAGGTGAAACTGGTTTGACTGATTCCTGATGTGGTATCCTGAAAACTGAAAAAAAGGACAATGAAAGGAGATCTGTGGTAACTTCAGAGATAATTTATTGAAAAGAGGCAAATATCTGAAAGAAGCAGCAATTACTTACAAATGCAGCATGAACCACCTGATAGCTTAAAAAAGATGTGTCAGTCACTGACTGTCAGAAGAGAAGAAGGTTTAAGGCTACAGTTCCTTAATAAACAATACCAAAGAAACCGGAGGAAGTACACAAAAGAGAGGCTACTTCCAAATTACAGAATCTGTTTGAGAGATCATAGAATTAGAAAATAGAAATGGAAGGTACCTCAAGATCCTGTCTAAGCCATTGCTCCATCAAAAGATACGATGAACTACATCAAAACTGTTTCTGAGAGATATTTGTTTAATCCCTTCTTACAAGTGTCTGAGAATCCTGAGGTCTGAAAAGCTGTTGAGGAAAATAAACAGACAAGAACTCCATGCCATTTACAATGCAGTCTGCTTAATAACATCCCAACGAATTACAAAACCTGTTACCAGAGCTAAGGCTTAAATTTGAGAAGGACTAAGGAAAGCACGAGAATGTGTTTTTTACAATAACTTTCCCTAGTATAATTTATTCCATTTTTCTTCAAGCTTTTTATTTTAAATACTATTAAACTGTAAGGATGTTTGTTTTCTTAATAGAAGGACAGCACGAAGAATGCTCCTAATAGAGATAGTAGCAAAGATCCTTTTATTATTTGTTCACATATTTTTATTGTTTACTTGTTATTTTTAAAAAAATATATTGACACACTAGAATTCCACTCAGGGATGATTTTCCTTAATACAAGACCATTTTGAACTCCTCTAGTCTATCGGATGAAACCAACTTGCCAGTCAGTCCTTTTATTTTTTCATAACATTATTTATTGTTGTTGAGGTGTTTTTTATCAGAAAAGAGGTATTTGTATATCATGACCCTTATTTGAAGTTTATATTTCTTTATGCTTATTTACAGGCTGTCAAGATACTTTCTGATACCAACGCTGTATTTTGATGTAAAAACGGCAATTTCAGATAATAAGCAAACTAGATTACCTGAGGTTATAACACGTCCCTTAAACTATTTAAATTGTGGGTTCAGCTTGCAGGCATCCTTCTTTGTGTTTCATGTTGTCAGATTCACTGTCTCACTTTCTAGCACATCAGTTTTATTGTAAACAAACGTACACATTTGAAGATATAGTTTCAGTCTTATCAGATTGAAGCAGGAGGAAAAAGGAGAGCTACTATTTGTTTTCAGTGGAAACTGTGCATTCTCCCCAATGAACTGAAAATTCAGCACATTTCCTCTAGAAATTAGTTCTAAGTCTCAAACAAAATAACTCAAAGAAATTTTTCAAGTCAAAATCTCTCAGGTGTCTGGCTCAAACACAGCTTAAATCCTGTTGTTTATTGCTGATTTCCGTATTACACCTTAATGTTCTAACAAAACAAAGGACAAAACACGTATAGATTACTAGTAGGAAGGTGTCTTGGAGATGCACTTGTTTGTAATTTAGTTAAGTTTACAGTAATCGCTACTTATTGACTATTGACTGGAATTGATGTCATCCTGTCTTATCACTACAAGAACTTAATAAGTGAACACATTCTTGTTAAACTAATAATGGGGCGTTTGGTTGCCTGTCTTAAAAAAAGAAGTAGGCACCAAGCTGCCACTCACCCCCTCCCTCATATCTGAGTGATGAATTGTAGCAGAAATTTAGAACTTTCTCGAATTCAACTAAGAACAGTTTAAGAATGAACGTTTTGAGTTTTATATGAGTAAAGAATTACACAGAATGGAAAAACTACATTACAGCTTTTGCAAATGAAGGATCAAGTAATAAAATAATGCAGTCTGGATTAAAACAAAAGAGAAAGTAATTTATGAGAAAATAACAGATATAATAAATAATAGCAGTTGGGTGAGAATCTAGAAGACTAAGGGAAAAAACAGAACCTGAAAAGAATGAAGGATAAAAGAACTGGAAATGCACAAGTAGATGATTAAGGGCTTCAGATGAGAAGGTAAGTGTACCTGGGGGAATGCTGCCAAATAACAAACTCACCTGCTGCACACACCTCTAAATCTTTGCTGGAGGAAGGTGTCCTATTAATGATGAGATCTGTATTTATTAAGATAATTGAAATAGCAAAGCGTGAAGAAAGAACTGCCCTGCTGATGTGCAGGTTGTTTGTTGATACCCTGCAGTTGTTCCTTCCGATAAGTAATGCTGGAGAACAGGCCCTGCAGAGTGTTCCTAACGTGGGGCTTCATCAGAATATCTTGTACTTCAGGATTTTTTCAGTCTGCGGATATTATTGTTATAGAATGCCCCCTTCATCATTTCAATACTGAGCTGAGTAATCAACCTTCCTACTGATGAGCCCAGCACTACAGATCAGATTTTCAGAGGAAAGGGCTGCGTGGAGAGACAGGAGGAATCAGTCCCTGTGTCATTTGAAGCTTTTTCCCGTGTTCTCCAGTGCAATACTAATGTTAGTCAAAGTGAGACCCTGAAGGCCCTAAGGACAGCGTAGAGATGATGAGAGGGAACTTAGAGATCCTCTTCCCAGGACAAAGAGCAGACATCTGGACAGTAGCTGCGATAGTCTTTATTCAGGGAAGCTATATGCACCTCAGGCTCTAAAGAGCCACGAGGGTTGACTGATTACAGCACATTTTCTGAGACTAAGTACTGTACTTAAAGTGCCATGACAATTAATGCAAACACAACCGAGAATATGCACTCAGCTGGGCATGGGAATCCAGAGTTTTCAAAGCACTTGCTGATTTTGTAATAGCTGACTTGAAAGTCCAGCTGTGATATGGGACTATTACACATTATAGTTATTTCAAAGTTATTTGAATACACTAAATAGGAAAACAATGTTAACGAGCTGTTTCCTCGTCATTAAATTTTGTTGTATCATTTACTGGCAGCCTTCTCAAGGATTATGGTGGTATGTCTTTCAGAATAGTAAATACTATTTCTTATGTGGTCAGAGAGGAAGCCCCCATGAATATAAAGATTGTGCTTGACACAGAAGGGTGGGTAAGCATTGCTGTAGATCCTTTGTATTGCAAAAGACAAAAAGATACAGTTTTATTAGGGAAATTATTGAATTTGGTAGAAAGTACAGTAATTAGCCACAGTTTTCAAAGTATTTACTCACAACTGTCTTAAACACTGCATTACTGTAGGAATCAGAAAAGAAACTTGACCAATTTTCCTTATATTTTAGATAACCATAGGAAGCAAAAGCTAATGATGGCCTGGAATGATTGAGTATAAATACATATACACAGAAAAAAATTTATGTTTTGAGAGGCTTTTAAAAGTAGCTGTGGGTTGATTGGTTTGATTTGAGATGATAATTTAAACAACCTTAGACAGCTCTCTGAACGTACTAGCATAGTTACTGACTCCTGGAAATCCTGTCAGCTGACTCAGAAAGAGAGTATCTGTGATGAGGTTGTGCTAGTAAAGAAAATTTATATCTTCTTTCCCTACCCTTCTTTCCTCACTGTTTTTTCTACTCTTTTATGTAGACTGGTTTCAGTGAATTATCTCTGTTCACAGCAGCGCGGGGTGATCTAGTTTGCACTTTGAATAAGAGAAGATGTTGCATGCTCCCTAGCAAAATGCTGCCTTTACTTTTTAATTTCTATTCTCCTTAATGGAGAATGATCATCTGATCATCTCGGATCAGTTGAACCGAGAACAACTTCATTTTAGCATTAGCTAAAGTAATGAAAAATTGCCATCCGTTACTCAGTGGTACAATATTCCTGTAAATTTCAAAGGAAATTAGAATGAAAGAATAAGTAAATAATCATTGAGTTTATGATTGGTTTTGAAATATCAGTGACAAGTGGTTTATTTCCGTAAAAAGCTGTTAAAATATTACTGTAATGTATATCTGAATATTTAAAAAAGACAAGAGTAGTTATTATTTGCCATTATTTCAAATGTACTGTTCAGTACATACAATTTTCATGTTATATCTGTGGAAACAATGTGGAATCATATGCAAACTGATTTCCACCATATTTTTGTTTGCTGACAGAGATATTATGTCAGTTTTTGAAGATAAAGTGGGAAATCAAACCAGCAGTTTCCTTCATATATTAACCTCATATATTTTCACTATTAATAATGTGCTTTTCATACATATATTCTATTTTCTTTTGGAATTATACCTTAAAATTGAGATATATAATTTAGAATTATATAGAAAATAAATTGTCAAGAATTTCACTGAAAGAGATAAAGTTGGAAACAATCAGATTTTTTTGTAAGGCGTTGTTAATACAGAAATATCCGTTCTCTTCATAGAATTTTGTTCTGAACTGTTGTGACTTTTCATTCTGCACTTTCAAACTCCAAGCCACACCTCACCATACACTTCCCAGCAACACAGATAACACTGAATTTTGCCATGTACTAGGTTTGGCTGAAATGGAGTTAATATTCTTCATGGCAGACTGTATGATGCTGTGTTTTGAATTTGTGACTAAAACAGTGTTGATAACACACGAATATTTTAGCTGTTGCTGAGCAGTGCTTGCACAGCATCAAGGCTTTTTCTTTTTCCCACTCTACCACCCTCAAAGGGACTAGGCTGGGAGTGGGAAAGAAACTGGGAGTGGGCTTGGCCAGGAGATCTGACCCAATTTGGCCAGAAGGGTGTGCCATACCATTTAACACTGTGCTCAGCCATAAAAGTTCAGGAAAAGGAGGAGGAAAGGAGACCATTTGTGGCTATGGCTTTCATCTTCCCAAGTAACCATGATGCATTTTGAGGTCCTGCTTTCCAGGAACTGGCTGGGTATCTGCCTGCCAAAGACAAATAGTGAATAAATTCCTTAATTTACTCCGTTTATGCACACATATATGCTTCACTTATTAAACTGTCTTTTTAAAAATAATTTTTTAAAGTGAGTTTTTCTCACTTTTGTCCTTACAATTCTCTCCCCCATTCAGCTGGGGGGGGAATGAGTGAGCAAATGGATGGGGGCTTATCTGCCCAATAGTAACAACACCACATATGCCATTAGTTTGATTATAATGGGGGAAAGTTGAAAAGTAAGGCTGCCTATTTAGTCAGTAAGAATTTCAGGGAAGTTTTTTGTAAGACCAGTGGAAGATGTTAGTAAGGCTTTATTTGGGCTGCAGATAGAAAAAAGGGAGTTTTTCTGTTGGTTTCTGATGGGTATTAAGTAAGGAGAGTGGAGGCTAAGAAAAACTAGGGTGGAAGGCTGGGAACTTAGGGAGCCAGGATTTGGAGATGAGACAGTGGAAGAAGACACAAGAGTTTGGCTCTGCCATTTACTGGAAGCTTTCTTGTGAGTCCATTTACTGCAACAACGTCAGCAGCAACAGAGATTTCTGCAAGGAAGAGGCAACAAGTGATTGTATGGCTTACACTCACTAACTCCCACCTCCTCTAGCATAGACAAAACAGGCACTGTCAACTGAGGTATTTACTTTCATATGGCTAATATTAACCCTGCTTTAGATCACTTCGGTTTATTCCATTTGTGATTTTTTTTTTTTTTCTTTTTTTTACTATTAGGGTCTGAGACCTAGGTAAGCAGAAGAGCTAAATGAAACTTGTTTTTTGCCTTCACCACTCCCTCAATACTGAGAAATTACTTATCAGAAGAAAATATATGCAAATTTACTGGGGTTTCCAGGTAGAATTTTTCTGTATTTTTTTAATTACGGCTATCCTGCTTTGCACAGGTGCATATCAAAACCAGAAAGAAGTATAATAATGAAAAAAAACACTACCCAAAGCTCAAAGGAAAGCCTCTAAACCATGAAAACTTCAAGAGTATAATTTCTCTGAGTTAGGCAAATTGAGACTTGAATGTACATAACCCACAAATAAAAGTTTTGAATCAAGCTATGAGGTGTCTCACCATAGCCATTCTCATTTTTAAAATGGGGGAAAACCCTGAAAGGTTTGGTTTCATCCGTGCAAGTTTTCACAATACTATATTTTTTCCAAAGTATTTTTACCTTATGAATGTATGTAATCTTAGCATTTTTTAACATCAAGCATGATTTGCAACATTAAAAAAAAAAAAAATCCACTTTTCTAGTAAGTTGCTAATAAGGAACACTGCCAGGGAAAGGAAGAAAAAAAGGATTTTAGAGGTATGTATACAGCCTCTTGCAAGGGTAGCATGCATTGGATTTACTAGATTTCAGGTAAAGTTTTGTGGATATTATTTCTGGTTTTGCCTTTTTGTCCTATTCCCTTGGTGATACTTTTTACAGTAGACAGACATGCATACTCACAGTGTATTGAAATAAGCTTGTAACCTGCCTTCCAAAATACATACTGTACTGTATGTTTCAGATGGTAGGCACCACTTCTTTTGTAAGCCTAGGAAAACTATCAGTGAATCCAAATGTGGCTTGACATAAAATAAATTTAAATCTCATGAAAATTTAGGCCTGTACTACTCTGAACACAGAGCACATTCTTGGCCAAATACACAGCAAAGATCCAGGTTGCCTAATTTATCTTCTTCATGCATAAACCATAGGTGGTTGGCTCTGGCACACTCATTAGAAATATCTAATTTAAGATCTCTCCATGCAGTTCAGGCTTGGATGGATCTAAAATGTTCCTGACCATATTGGCCAGACATGATCTCTTTCTTGACAGTTAGATAGATAGAGGTGTTAGCAAAGAGTTCAACCAAAGGTACTTTGCCTTTTGTTGGAACTTCCTTAATCAGAAAGACCGTGCATCATAATTCACAGCAAGAGGATACACAGATTAATGCAAAGCAAAAAAATGGTCCTCTGGAAGGACCTACTGTCATATTTTATGATTTAAATCTTTAATTCTGCACTGAAGGAATTTTTTGGGGGGAGAGAATCTACTTTCCTGCAGGTAATACTTTAAAGTTGTCTTTAGTCCTTACTGATTTTTATCTTATTGATTTCAGTCTGTTTCTCCAGTCTATCAAGGCCATTGTGAATTCTAATCCTGTCCTCCAAAGTGCTTGCAAACATTCCCATTAAATTTCATAAGGAAACACTTTATTCCATAATGAAGAGCATTAATGAAGATATTGACCACTATCTTGTCCAGTACAGACCACTGCAAAATTCTCCTAATACAGTCCGAGGGTAAGTAATGAGTCAGTGAAGTCAGTGTAAAAATAGGAGTGCTTCCTTAAGTATCACGTCTACAACTTTCCCCACTGTTGACCAAGTCAGCTCTCAGACTGTGAAAAGAATTCTACTGGTTTGACTGAATTTCTTCCTGCTAAATTCCTACTGGCCATTTCTTAACACCTTGTTATTCTACCCAGTCAAATTCTGTGCTCTTAAAATTGATTCAGCAATTAAACTCATACTTTGCTTATAGTACCTCCTTAATCCAATCAAGGAAATGATGATATGTTCAAGTCATTTTTTCAATCAGACATTTATTTCTGGAAATTGCAACTGGGTATGTTATGTTAATTATTCCACTATTTTTAAGATTTAGAAGCAACACAAACTCTTAACAGAGCTATCCATTTTTAGACTTGCATCTTAAGCATGTACTGTATCCTTTGTTTGACTACATTAATTTTCATTGGTTAGAGCACAAATTATTTTTTTAAATTAAAAAAGAGAGAGAGAGAGAGATGGGATCAGTTTATTTCTGAGTACTTGAAACTGTAGCCTGCTGAATTCCTCTCATAGAAACAGACTTCACTGACACATCTCTAGCCTGTTACTTGGCAACCTTGACACATTAGGTATTCGCTGCCATCGATGTCACTTTCTCACCTTAAAAAAAAAAAAATATATAAAAAAGGAAAGAAAAAAAGACAAGCTTTAAAAAGGACGAACCAAAGCTGGGCTCTGTCTTTCCAAACCAGTGAAACATTTTATTTTTTGACAGCTCATTCTGCCAATGGCTATACTATTAACAGTTATTCAAAACAGAGGAATATACCTCTGACATCAAGTCTATAAATAGAGAACTAACTACCAGCAGACCTGATAGTGCTTTATACTTCATCCTGTTATTAATGTCCAGTAAGTTCTTTTTACTGTTGTCTTTTTTCTGTGCCTTCTTTTTCTTTGGAAGGGCAAAAGAAAAGGAGAAATCTCCAAAGGCTCTCTCTATCATATTGGTATTAAGAATAGACCGTATATTCAAATAAAAATAAGTATCATAACATCTAAGAGACAGAGCTATATCTTTCATGCAGTAAGGCTGAATTCTTAATGAGGATAATGAGAATTTTCTGTGTACACAAGGGTCAGAAAGATACTGAGGTGTTTTATTCATTTAAATGAGAAAATATGCAGGTTATTGTATCTTTCATCTGTCCCAAAGATGGATCAAATGCCAATAGTCTTTTTAAGTGAAATATATGTCTCTGTGAAAGATATGAGAGATTTAGTCTCTAAACCATAAGAGAGCCTAAAAAGCTCACCATAAATCTAATCATCAGATGAGGCACATCTGATTGAAAAAGACATCTGAAGAGAGGCAAATCATCAGCTTTAGTCTAAAGTAAAAGATTTGCTTATTACACTTAAACAAAATACATTATGGAAACCACTTGCTTTGGTTTGCTAAGAGCCTTTCACTTCTATTACAGCTTCCAGTCTCACCACAAAATATTTCATGTATCCATTTGTTTGACACTCACACAAAATATACACACTACCTTCTTTTCCTTATCTTGCAACTATACTGACTTTCAGTAAAAACAAATGAATTAAACTTTGCAGAATGTACACCAAACAGGATCTTTAGTTCACCTCCAGTTATGTGGTTTAAATAGTTGTGTAGCAAGAACAGTTATTAACTTCTATGTTTATTCAAATAAATGATATTACTGTTTGAAGGTACCTAAGGACTTTAACACATGCTGAAGCTCTAATTTATGTCATCTATTGCCAGGCAATTTATAGCTTCTTCTTTCCATCCTAAGGACCTCAAAGGTGGGCCCACTTTACTTTTTTTTTTCTTTTTTTTCTTTTTTCCCTAGCATAGAGACATTTAAGCAACCTTTTATTCAACCTCCAGGAGCTGGACTACAAAAAGGTATTTAATAGTTTAAATCTTCACATTTGATTTTCCTTATCCTATCAAGACTCTAATGATGTCTTGACTTGATATATACCATATGTACCTAGAAAATGGTGGCATAGAGAGAGCCCCTGATTACTGCTGCTTTCTTCACCCCCTCAGTGGTGCAGCAGTGTAACCTGCTGTAGCTCAGAGAATCCCACTGCTGCTTCTGGCAGTTTTATGAATCTCCGTGAATCTTATAATTGAATTGTGAAATGGAAATATGGAAACTGCTCTGGAGATGAGAGGTATGAGTGCAAAAGGGAATGTACTAAAAGGTACAGGAAAAGGTTTTGATGCAAATTTTCAACTAATGGTGGTGTCGTGTGCAGCAACAATTAAGAGTTGTGAGGCTTAGAAGAAATATAATGGCAAAAGAAAATGTGAGAATATTGAAAAACTAAAAATAGAATCTTTTATGCCCTAAATTGATGCCCAATTAGACCCAGAAGAGGATCCTACCATGAAGAGGGAGCACAAATTTGCATAATTTGTGCATAGTCAAAGAAAAGATGGAAACCCAAATATATGAATGACTAAACAGAAAGATCAAGAGCTAGCTTAAGTACAAAACTTTTCACAGCAAGAATTCAGGACCAGCAGGGGGTGTTCCATTCAAATGATACAACCGAAGTTCTTTTGCCTATGGCAAAGAACTTCAATTTGCCAAGAATCTGCCCCTTGCTTTGTTATCTGCTTAGCCAAACTAGACAATTGGTTTACTTTGACCTACCATCCATTGTAACATTGAAAAAATAAGTACAAAATCTACCACCATCAAAGCTCTCGTGGATGAAAAAATGCATGATACAGTAATGTTGGCAGTGTTAACAGATGGCATAATATTGCTACCATACGTGATATGGAAGCATAAAGAAATGTTGAAGGAATAGATGCCTACTGGAATAATTGTGAGGCGTCAAAACCAAGGATGGATGTCTAAAAATTTAATGAAAAATTGTCTGGATATCATTTGGATCAGAAGACCAGGTGTGCTGTTAAGAAAAAGAATGGTTGTCCTAGATACATTCAGAGGTCATCTAATGCCAGCTGTGAAGAATTCTGCCAAGAAAATGAATATTGATCTTGTGGTTATATCAAGAGTAACAACGTCAAAACTCTGTAGAGTAGTGAATATGCCCTTTAAAGACCATTTGAAGTCTTCATACTCAGAATGACTATTGGCAGGGATCACGCTCTAGCTTCTACAGGAAAAATACGTAGTGGTGCAAAACTACCTCATCATTATATTAAGAGATCACCAGATCAGATAAGTCCAAAACCTGTAGCTAGTATTTTTGAGAAATACTGTATTTTAAATCCCATGGATGGAACAGAAGATGATACGTGTACAATGAAGATCCTGAAAATGGTGAAGGCACTGTAAGTGAAAAAGAGGTTCAAGAAGGTGAAGATCATGACAGAAATGTCGGAGTGTAAAAACTGAAAAGCAACATTAGTACAGGTATGAGAAGAATATAGGTTGACTTCAGACAAAATATTAGTGAAAATATTTTTATACCAATTACAGGTATGCAAGAAGAACCTTTCTGAATATAAAATTCATTTGAGGGTCAGTTTAAATTCAGTAGGCTCTTCCTTTCTGGTTGCACAGTACACTTATTTTTTGGTGGTGAGATAGATTAAGTTGCTTCTGCCCTGTCACTTGTACCTGCTCCTGCGCAGCGGTTGTGGTACTGTGACTTGTGCTGATACAACAACTTGAACTGAATCACTATAAAGAACTGGGTTATACAGCCAACAGAAAGAAAATCGAATGTTTTTGGTGTTGAAATTACAAGCAGTTCATATCACCATAGTTGTGGCAGGCTTGGGACACCGTGGAAGGAATGGATAGCTTGGATCATAAGACAGGACTTGGTGAGCCATTTTTTTCCACTAGAGAAACATTACATACCCATGTTCTCATTCACTACTACACTTTTTATTTATTTATTTATCATATTCTAATCACAGTTTCAAGTTACACATAAAACACTGATTACTTATCTCACCAAAATTTTCCACCCCGCACTTGAAGTCAATTGCACTGCCTGTACTGAGAGATCATTCTCTCCAACTCTGAACTTATTTCAGGCATCATCATTTGACCTAGAATGCAATTACTGATGCATTACTGGGGTTATTCTGCATGAGAGTAAAACGCTGGACAGAGATATGAGACCCAAAAGAAGTAGGGGAAAGACTTAAGATAGGTGAAACAGGGGAAGTAAGTCTAACAGAGTCAATATGTTCTAGATACTTTATTAGATACCTTATTTAGGATTTTAGTTTTCTTTTCAGAACATTAACTGTATTCTAAATATTTTATTTTTTTGTCCTAAGAAGCAGTGAGATTCATTCAGCTCTGCTGGCCTCATCCCAGAAATGTAGATGTGGCATTGCTAAGCCTCAATAAACAGAACCTGTCAGTTCCTGCAGTACTGAACCACAGCTTTAGAAATAGCTCAGCCATATCATGATAGCTATAGCCCCATAGATTCCCTACTTGACTAGCAGGATAAGCCATTCATTAACTAACCACTAAAGTTAAGGTTTGTGCTGGTAGGAGTGAACAGCCTTTGCTTCATTTTATTGTGGGTAAGAACTAATGGCCTGGAATACAAGTTTAATTAAGGGTTAAGTTAAAGAGCTGCAGGAGCTAATAGGGTAGTTTTAGTTGTCAGTCTTGCAAGGACCACAGTACTCCACCTGAACACGGGCACTTATCTGTACACAATACTTATATTAATTATGTAGGGGGAGATTAAAAAGTCAATCTATAATAAATAATTTTTAATCATATTGACATGTTATTTTGTGGCCCGAAGTTTCATTTTAGAAGAACTGAAGAATTAAAATGTTTTTTAAAATGTTTTACCCTTACAAATGTGGCTTCCTAATAAGACAACAACCAGTTTAAATATGAATCAAAATAATAATTTTTAAATCCCTAGCTTGACATAAAATTTGTTTTGATTAGATGGAAGACAACTATGATATTCTTTAAACATTCCTTTCATTTTAACAAAAGTGTTCACAAAAAATAATCAAATTAACCCATGTTTTCCTGAAGCACACCATCTGTCAAAGTTTCATACTAACATAATAGAAATAGTTCACTAAAATATCTGGTTTTAGGGGAAAGATTTATCTCCCCCCCTAGGAAAAATGATTTATGAATGGACTAGAGATATTCTTTTGCTTTTTGACAAAAATGGTCACAGTGCTAGTTTGATCTGAAAAGCTTTGAATTTAGGCTCATGGGCTAGAACTCTGAGTAATGTATTCACTGATCTTGCTTGAAATTCGAACTAAAACAGTCATTTCCTTTCCATCTTGTAATAATTCTTGCTTGTATTTGGGTTCCTGAGAGGAATAATCCTATTTATATTTTTGTTCCCTTCTCATCTTCCCTTTTTCAAACCAATTTTTTAAAGTAATGAATATGAAGAGAAAAGGAAACCTTTGTTTCTGTTATGGCTCTGACCCAACTCTTAGGAAAATCTTTTTCAGTTTGTATGAAATGGATTATAGATATTATACAGTGCAATTAATGCAACAGTTTTATGAAAGTGACTAGATGAAGGAAGATAGGGGATTAGGACAGATAGGCTTTATGTAAAGCTTTGATATTATCGGTCACTAAAAATTAATTATCACATACTAGTTAGGGCAAAATGTGGTAATTCAAATGAACAAGCTCTTTAGGAAACTAGTCAGCTGAAACACTCACCATGGAAAGTCTTATTCCCTCCTTCTCCAAAGGAAAAAGAGTGGATTGCTGTGAGAACAGGGTGATCAAAAGCCATATGAGCAGCCTGGAAAAAGAGAACATGGGGAGATTATGAAAGAAATCTTCAAGATACCGAGATTTTTGGCATGAAGAGGGTAGATAGAGATAAAATCTTCACAACTCTGCAAAGATCACACTTGTAAGACTTAGGGAGACTCATAAAACTGGTAGTCAGTGAGAGCCAGGTTAAAAACAGAAAAATATGTCTTTTCTTCCGACAGATTTTTGCTAACGTATGTTCTGAATTTAAGAAGTTTAGAAGGGCTCAGTGAAACTGTGGAAAAGTTTGAAAGGGTTGCTAAATACTTGTCATGTTTGGGCTGAGGATCCTTTCACAGGATATTGCAGGTGCATATTTATATAAGCTTGCCCTGGTCCTAGTCTTCCTTAGGCATCTGGTTAGGTTCACTGCTGGAGAAGTAATGTTGGGTTAGACTAACTCTCGGTCTCAGCCAGTGAAATAATTCTCATATTCTTGTGCCTGATTGAAACCTGCCAAAGCCATTAACTTTGATGTACTGTGGATCATGTGAATCAAATCCTGTGCTGGCAAAAAGGCGTATCGATCCTTCAGTGGATGGGCATCCTTAGGCTTGTGCTCAATTATGCACCTATGTATTCTCATCAAACTGTGTGTTAAAGAGTAGAACTATTAAGCTAGACAAAGTTGTCCGCAAGGATTCCTTGCTATGTGATAAGGACTATGCAACTACCATAGTTTTGCAGTGGGATATGAACTATGATTAAACCCACAGGAAATCAGAACCATGATCACTTCTGGTATATTTGTCACCATACAATCACTATGCTCTGACATATTGCCCAATTATTACAAGAAACACCTGGATTCACATCATTTGCTGTCGTACCTGAAAACACTTACCAGATCAGAGCTAGTAATAAGGCCAGGGTTCCACTGCTGAAGGAAAAAAAAAGATCATTAAGGCAAAGGAGTGGTCTGCCAGGTTATGGGAAGGTCCAGGCTTCCACTAAACTTGCAGTGAACTGCAAGCAGTACCTAGCATGAACAGACAAATTTTGTTTTCCAAAGCCTTATCCTTTCTGCCCAGTCTTACTGATTCATGAAAGCACACAGGCCTCCGGGATAACTGTCAGTTAAACCCTAAGATTAGTTTTGTACTTAAAGATATGCTGAAGTGCTTTTCTGGACCTGGGCCAGATGCTCAGCATCTTCCAGGATCAAGTTCATATTTATGAGTGCTTCATAAGTGAAGAAAATCATAAAATTGAATGGTTTGTTCCCATAAAAAGGGAAATATAAAGCACTCAGTGCAAAGTAACCATGTGTTAAGTACTCATAGAACACTTTTCCTTTGTTAATTAAGCAAAGTTTTCACCTGGGTGGGGCATTTCCTGGCAGCTGATATTCAGGCAAGAGTTGTGAGTTTTAATTGCCACTTAAATCTAGGGCATCTCATTGAACAAACAGGTGGAGCATATCCACTTTGAATGTATGCAGACAGCTTTATTTATCATGGATCTGAGAATGTGTTTTCTGATTAATTAGTTCCTTTTCATTCCAAGAAAGTTGTGGCCAATTGCAGTAACTGCAGATTTTCTGCACTGAATGTCAACGCGGTTTACACACAAAACCAATTCAAAGAGAACACTTACAGTCTAAAATCTGTACTAATGTAAAAGAAAAAAAAAAGCAAGCAAGCATATTCCATTTATAACTCTTGGAAATGGGAGTTATTAATTGAAATATGTGGCTAAATAGGAAAAGAATCTATTTAAGTCTGACAAGAATCCCTAGCTTTAAACAAGCAGCCATTTCTGAGCTGACACTTTGTATGATAGAAGGGTTAGCTAGGAACCAGCTATTAAAGTACATTAAATCAGTTACCAAGCTGCAGTTTGTGGTCGGGAAAACAACTCAGTGTTTTACGGTTTTGTTTCTAACATACAGAAAAAAGGAGAATGCGTTTGTGAAGCACATTTAATTTTATTCTAATAAGTGGTTAGCAATTAACAAATCTTTCTTTCCTCTGAATCAGCTGCCAATACAAAGAGTATCTCATGTAAACAGCTCTCAGTGATAACATATTAGCTTACTGCATTTTCAGGGGTTTAGATGCGGTGGTAGGAGATAACATGTAATTTATTTCACCTATCTGAGTATGCAATAGCAAGATTGGAAAGCACTTCTGAGCTGAGTATGTAGCTGTAAACAGGATGTAAGTGTTCATCCTTTTAGGATTAGTTTGTACTTTTGATTCTCAGTTACTGAAGCCCTTGATCCTATTGTCAGTGTGTTAATATGTGAAAAGATGTAAACTGACCCTTAACTGACCATTTTGGTATTGTGCTTTGTGACAGGTATTACTTCTCTCATGTCACTAAAACCAGTGAACCAGTTGAAAATCTGCAAATTAGTTTACAAATGACCGTATCTGATGCTCATTTATTTTTTCCAACTAAGTAAACCGAACTTGCAACATTTTTTTCTACTGCCTATAATTTGTTTCTTTTGCATAAAGATTGGTCTCTTTTTTAACTATATCCGTATTTTTCAAGAATAACTTTAGGGCTACAAATGGGAGGGAGCAATGCTTGTTCATATTACACAAGAGTATTAAAGGGATTCTGTTTTTTTGAAAGGAAAGTGATATTCAATTACGACCTTCAGGTCATTTTGAGTGGTTAAATCTGCACTGAGTTTGCTTTGAAGACAATGTTAGCCATAAGAACTGATGTCTGAACTAATGTCTAAACCACAGAGAAGGAAAGGAATAACTTACAGACAAAGGGTGGGGCTGCAATTAAAAGCAGGCCAGGGTGTGGTAGAAAACTCAGGTGCTACAACCCAGAGGGCCAAGCCAAGAGCATGGTTAGAGGTCAGATGGTCAGCTAAATGGGGAATCACAACATTGAGGAGGTTCTTGGAAGATTAGGTAAAAAGGAAGCAGGGGGATGTAAGCTGATTTTGAGTATAGGTAACCCTTGGAAGGGCACCAAGCATGGAGAGCAAATGATACGGGAAGGGAGTATCAGTGAAGGTTTCAACGAAAGGACTGTTCTCCAGGAAGTCTGTAGCTTCTAAAGAGTCCTTGACAAGGCTTCAACTTGGGACGTTTGGTTTGGAATGAGGTCAATTTCCGTCTGTGAAAGGGTAAATGATGGATGATTTTCAGATGGCAAAAGTATTTTTATATATGTAATATGTACATACCAAAAAAAGAGATGCTGATCTGGTCTATTTAAGTAACACATGGCTATCAACTGTCACTAACATAACATAACTTAACACAGCCTGGAAAAATATTTTAACTTACATCCATTTAGTGTATAACAACACTTCATAACTGCAGACCAGGAAACACATTAATAGAATTAGAGCGGTATTTTAGAAGGGTGGTTGTGGTGATTAGTCTTATCAGAAGAAAACATTTTCTTATTTACAGAGTAGTGTGTCTTTGAGATGAGCTTTAAAATTGCACTCTCTTTGTCCTCCCTAAAGAGTGAATTCAATTAGTTTTGTAGTATATTTTAATAGGATTTGTTTCTCAGTAAGGTATTTTTTCATCAGAGCCCGTATTTGAAGGTAATTATGACAGTTTTCAATGAGGAGGGATGAAAACAGGAGCTATTCTGGGCACACAGTGACGAAAGCATTTTTTAAAAGAAAGAGGTGAACAAATCTGGATATTAATTTTACACAAAAAATAAACTTGAGTGATTGCAAGCTTAAAAATCTGTTTTTACATTTTTCACTTTAAAGCATCGACATTCATTGGGGTAATTGCTAATTTTTCATTTTAAATAAACCCCCCAAACCCCATTGAGATCTCTACATCTATTACTATTTGTGACATAAATCTCTCCTCCAGAAAGCTGAATAGTTATTTAATTACTTATTGAAAAATAAAGAAGGAGTAATGAGAGCTATTTGGGTCTCTGTTTTTATTACTTTTAGCTTAAAAAAGAAAATGTAAAACATCGCATAGGTCACAACAATACGTTAATAGTCTCTGTTGGTGTTCTATGTGAATGCACAACATGAGAAACATTTTGAAATGCATGAGTAAAGCCAGCTATTGCTGATGGCCAGAAATGGTATTTAAAACCAGGCTTGGAGATGGTTTTAGAGATACCATATTTGAAGAATGATTTACACAGAATGAGACTGGGATAAAGATGCTTGCTTAGTTTTGCAAGGTCATTTGATGAAAATATCTTTTGGTGCCTAAAACTAGGCTATTTGAAAGAACAACACTTTCATAAGGAAAAGCTGAATTATATGGTGTCTTCACACTAATGGACTAAGCCTGATAGAAGACAGACCTTTGAAAACTTAAAAGTGGTGAAAATCACTTGGTAGAGAAGTTGGAAAAGGTGGAAATATGGGACAGAAATTTCAATTCTGCAAAAAGAATTTCACCTCACAGTGAAGTTCTATACATCTTGCTTCTTTTAGAGGACTTGGCCTAAGGTGTTATGTTAGCTATCTAAGGCTTATGTTAGCAATCTAAAAATTAAGTGTCTAATCTAAGACCCCGTTCCCCTAGAAGACAAGAGAGAAATGAGCTGGTGAGAAATATAACACCAGTATGGGCTAAAATGTACTTTAAGACAGGAAACATCCCATCTTAGTCCTTCCTCACTCCTAATTTCTGAAGGAGCTACAAGTTGTTACAGCTTTTGTCATGTTAAAATTGTCAAACTGCCTTTAGTTACCTGCATCAGTTTCCATTGGGATGAAATAATCTGATCAGATGAGATGATTAGAAATGGCTTTTTAAAATAACATTTAACACTGTTTGGTTTACAATCGATATCAATATCTAACGAGATTTCAAATTTGATGATCAAATATTCACCTTTCAAGGGTCAATCTAGCCACTGTTTTCACCTCCTGTACTTTAAAGTCTTATTTTTATCACATATTGTTTATTTGATAAACTCTCGTTAGCTGTGACATGCAAAGTGAAGGTGGCAGAACTATACCCAGATAAATCCTCAGAACTGCCCTTTGGCCGACTCACACAAGGTGACTTCTTCCCTTTACACAGGGGAGCATTTCACTCAAAGTCATCCATATGGCTACGTAATATTACACTGCAACTTGCGTTATCTGTATGTATGCATCACAGAATAAGACTACTTTTGACTTTGCTTCAATGATCAGTATTTAACTATTTTTCATCAAGAACACTTCTGGTAATTGGCATTTTGAAGCTTTTTAACTTAATCTGCTTCATTCGTGACAGCATAGTGGTCTTGTAATGGGGAAAATTTAAGTTGACAGTGATCTTTATATAATGCTATAGCTTAGGGTTCAGGTCTCTATCAGGATTCAAGCATCTAGTATCTCTTTCTATTGCATTAGTATGTAAGTATTTTCTCCAAAATATACCTTTCTTTAAAGCTTGCCCTTACAGTTCACTTTACAAGAGCATTAGGTATTTGCAGGTCTACTTACCTTCGTGTATTTTAGACACTTCTCAGGAGTCACTTTTCTGTATTGACTATCTAGGTAACTAGCTTAGTACAACATGACAAAATTTTAGACGGTTAAACTTTTTTAAACTCTTTTTCTGGAAAGCTCAAGCTTTTATTTTTCCTTTTTCTTTATTTTTCCAATCACCTATGCACTTTTCCCATTCTTTTTAAAGATTAATTTATCTGCAAGCTCTTTTTGATGCACTGTTCTTGATAACTGATTGTCTCAAAAAGAGTTGAAGGACTTTATTTCCTGCTGTTTTCCTGCCACATATTTGGCATATGTTACCTTTTGGTTTTGCAGCACTGCATTTAACATCTGTCTAAAGAAATATAACCAAGTGCTAGAAGACAAAGAGCACTAAGGTTCATGAGGATGCTTTTTCTTATAATGTATTACAGTGAAGTTGGATGGATATTACTTTTAATGATAAATGATTTTGAGAGGAGTTTTTATTATCTCATTTTTCTAGAACTTTCATCTGAATTTTATATATGGATAACGCTTAAAATAACCTCGGTCTTTCAATAATGGAAGTCTGCTAAAAGATTAAAATGATAGTATTTGTTGAGGAATAAGTTAGGAACACATTTGAACTGTACTGATATTAATTTATACATATCTATATGTTGATTTAATGACATGGTCATATGCTTGTTTAGTTATAGTACTAGAAATTTTTAGGCAAATAAATAATTTTTAAAAAATATTATTTCCATTATTTTTTATTATTAGTTTTTCAAGAATCTGCTTCTGATTATGCTTATTCTTACTATTACTACAAATGTATGCTTCACAAATCATGTTAAAAAAAGTACGATAAAATTAAAAATCTGTCAAAACAAGGACAAAAGTCATTAAACCTGATATGTTTGTCCTAAGGCTCTGTAATTTCCTTTTACTGCTTGTTAATTGTCAGTTCCATGTTACTTTTCAGACTATAACAGAGGGATTATAGAAATGACAATGCCTATAAATATAACAACAACCATTATTTATATTATCAGTAGTCTGCAGCATCACCCCTTTGAAGGGTTTTTCCAACTGTGTTATGTAAGAATGAAAATAGAATCTTAATGCAATTAAAAGAAATAAAAAAAAGATTTAATTTTTTTTTAACTTTTAAAATTTCTGATTAATTTCACCTAATATGTTTTTATTTGGACTAAATTTTTGGAAGATTTCAGCAAAATTAATTCAGTCACTGTTAGGTAGAGCAAGGTAAGATTTAACGTTGCTAAGAAATTCTAGGAATATCTCTGATTAACTGAACTGTTGTGTTATAAGAAAGATATCTGGTATTTGATAGGTTTGATCAGGAATACGTTACTCATTATAGAGGAGAGGAAAGGGCAAAATTGAAATTAGAATGGCAACTGAGGTGGTTGGTATTAATTTGGCTGTGAGGCAGATGAATCCATGAGGAGAGGAAGGATAAAGTCTCACAGGTCCCACAGACAGTGACACTGTAAAAAGAACTGTGACCAACTGAACAAGAGCATGAGCTAAACAGCCAGGGGAAACCCTGGCATGAGTTGGGTTGCTTTTAGGTTGCATAACAGAGAAAAGAGAAACTGATTTGATGAGAAATAGGAAGCAAGAAATTATTCTGTCTGAGCAAGGAAGGAGGAGTCTGGCAGGGAAACATTAGTAAGGAGAAGTGAACAAGAAGTTTAAGAAGGTGAGAGAACTAATGGGAACTGGGCAAACTGGATCTGGAATGAGCAGTCTGAAGAAATGAACACTATAATATATATTCATATTAGGTTAAACTATAATAATTAATACATAGAATAATAAAGGGTCTTAGGGCAGTTTTTGGCAGTGTCTGAGAAGTGCTACTCGTTTGGAAAAAAGAATGGACTCTGTACTGGAAGTTTCAACATTCGTTTTCTGTAGATTGGGACTAAGATGAGAATGAGGTTGGGTTGACAGGCAGAGTAGCATGGACTGCAGAGTAGGAAAAGTGCTGTGTTTTGTCAAGGCGTTCATCAGTTAGTGGTTTTGTAACACTTCAACAGGGGAATAATATCCATCAGAGAAAATGAGTAAGCCAAATATTATTTTTTAATTTTTTTAATAAATGGCTTCAGTAATGCATAGTAAATTAGAAGATGATCAAGATGGAGGGAAAAAACCCATAAAAACAAAAAAAAACAAGTAACAAAAAACCCCAACAGAAAACTACAGATCTGTGTATATGCTTCTTAAGTGTCTGATTTTCTATAAAACAATGCAGTTGCACGAGAGCCATCTCATAGTTCACCAGCAAATTCCAGAATTTCCTAACTTTGAAAAAATTTCCTGAAGGGTCTTCTATTAAAGTGTTACTACGTCTTTATATGAGCACCATTTAAAGCAGATAATACTAATATTACCCAGAACTGAATAGGTTTCGTGCTGAAATCTAAGAAGATGTAATGTATCTGATGGAGAGTTTGTAATTCAGTCTCAGTCCTGTAAACAGCTCTTCTGGGATTTTTCCTGTATAGAGGCTGAGGGGTCTACTGCCTCCCGCAATTGTTAAAGAGCATAAGATATGTGGTTAGAGATCACCTTCCTAACAGCCACACTCCAGTTGAAACCTCTAATAGAGCTATTCAAGAAGCAGTATATAGTAACTTCAGAAACAGTTGGGTCAGCATGGCTCCTTGGGGAACCCTACAGATTTCTGGATGCCCAAAAGAAAAATTGCCACTGAAACTAGCTGGCAGTGCTTCAGCAGAGCTGGTTTGGAACAACCCAGCTGTACTCAGACACAGTAATAAAGTACAATATCAATGCTATCAAATGCCACAAAACCAACAAGGCTGGCTGACTTATTCAATTCTGCTAACTAGCTTAGCTTGTTCCTGAGAAACACCAGTTTCTTGAAAACAGAAATGAATTTTTATTTCTAAATAAATTAAATGTAAAGGACTTAACATTAAATGTTCAGTTCTTCAATATAATTTTTTTTCTTTTTTCCTTAGGAAGCTGTAATCCATTTTAAGAGAGGAGAAATGTCACCAGTGCCATTTTCTCATCTATGGCAACATTTCCTGTTCTCAGTAGTTATTTGTTAAAGAGAAAAAAATGAAGCGAACAACAAAGCCCATTCCTCATTCAAGAACAACAAACCAGAATTTTCTGATGTTCCAAGTGCTTCCTCAACCCCAAAATGTGGTCTTTGGTCAGACAAAAATCAGGCCGTGGTCCTCCTCAGCAGTTAAAATTTAGCTAAATCCCAGAAGATATTTGATATCAGATAGATTTACTAGACCTTGAATCATCCAGCTCTAACCTGTGCACTAAACTCACATACCTTTTTTTTTTCCCCTTTGCAAATCGAGAGAAGTCATTGTTTTGCCTTTGACTGTAGATGGTTTAAACAGAAGAGAAAGCTGATTCTAAAATAATCTTTTTAGCAGTAAGTGAGAAAATTAACAAAATCTGTCTCTGTTTAACTTTCTAGTGTGTGCAATATCAAAGATATCTTCACGTTACCCTCAACATGGTCATATGCTCCTGGTTTGGCCCTACTAGCTGTTACTCCATGCCACTGTAACCTCAGTCTAGGCCAGAAAAGTGCCAGCTGCCCATGGGACACTGTGAGCAGCCTGTGCCTATATAGGGTGCTGTCAGTCCAGGGCAAAACAAGTGGGGATCCACACCTCAGGTGTGCATGTAGCACTTCGTGGTGGGGCTTCCTCACCCATGTGCAGCTCCATGGGCTGCAAAGAGCAACCAGGGCACATGGAAAGTGGAAGCACCCATATCTCCCTCCAGAGAGGTGAGCAAATAAGGGAACCCAAAATCTTGAAAAAAAAATAAACGGGAGGGTGATTGCAACCCACAGGGCCTGTGAGGGGGGAGAGTGTGCGTGGGCAATGGTGGGAATCTGTGCATATGCGTGTGCACACATGACTGTGCATGTGTGTGTGTGTGATTAGAACACCTTGGGATTAGTTAGAGAACAGCATTTAGGAATTTGTATTTTTCAACATTTCATAAGAGTCTTGTGTTCTTCTTTATCTGTGGCACTGCTGATACAGATTTTGAGTGTATAGTCCACTGTTTAACTATATATTAATAAATCAATAAACTGCTTCAGTCCTAATTTGGCTTAAACTATATTAATTGAGTAGTTTTTTTTCCTGTGACAGTCACATTCCCCTGATAAAACTGAAAATGTAGTTTAAAAGGCATTAATATATGGTCCAAATTATTACTTTTCTTCTCATAGTAAAAGAAATGGAGAGGTGCAGAAAAAAGTCAAAGAAAATTATCAAATCAGAATAATAATTTATTTGTGGAGAGATGCAAGACACAAGAAAAAAATGTCATAAAAATATAGTAAAAACTATTTCGGTGTTTCTTCTATATAAACACAAACCAAATGAAATTTCACAAGTCTGTATGGGTTTCTATTACAATGCAGTAAATCTCATATTTGTATTATACTTTTCAATAACTACATATCATCTGAAAAGGAACCTAGAAACAGCAATGGCAATGGAAATGCTATTCATTAATAAAAATGAGAAATAAGGGCAGTTAGCATAGAGACTTCTCATGGTGCTGCACCTATATATTCCGTATAGCCAGATTCATAGTTAAAGTCCATCAATGTAACGGGGATTCCTCAGCTGTCTTTAAGGTGAATACTACAATTTACATCCCAGAAATTCTCTGTTCTTAACCTCCTCCTGGTCAATCAAATTGCCTTTTGGGTTTGCTTATTTAAAAATATCCTGACTTATTCTGAACCTGTAAAGTTCTTTAATACTTTTACTAACCTGTGGCCTAAGTATTTAATACTTTACTAAACTAAGACACTACTTGATCATTCTTCTGGATCCAGTTTTCCTAACGAGGTAGATATATGATTAGCAAAAAAACCCCCCAAAAAACCCCCAAACAAAAAACCAGACATGCTCCTTTTTCTGTATGACACATTCTTGCCTCTCATGCCTGTTAAGTCTTTCCTGTATTGAAGGCTCCTTCTGAAAGATCCAGGGCTAATTTCTTACTAAGCAAGAGCCAAACACACCGTAAGTTTGCAATAGTCAAGTTCTACATTACCTATTGATGACATCAAGGACATAACTGGTTTCCATCACAAAGGCACTGCTCTGACAGGATACCACTAGTGTTCACAATGGCAGAGAATGACCTGATTCTTTTTCCTTAGAAGAGATTTAGAACTGAAATAGGGGTGACACATATGGCACTGATTAGTTTTTCAAGTTATGTAGGAGAACATCCATCCTAGAAGCCTTCAAAGAAATTTTCAGCAAATAAGGAAGCTGCAGCTATTTACAAAGAAATAATTTTTCTTATTCTTCTTATTCTTACTCTTACTTTAGGTGTCAGAAGTACCAAAAGAAAATTCTTTATAACTTCTTGTTTAGGATCAGTCCTAAACAAAGGTCCAGTTGCTGGGATCCTTGTGCTGCTACTATCACCAAAGTCTCTGCTTGCCATTTCCCCAGCTTGAGTTCCCATCAGCTCACTTAGCAGTTTGACAAATTTGTAGGGAGGACTGATGCAGTATTTGTGCAATCTCAAAAACAAGATGTTTGGGAAGTCTGTGCTACTGAATTAATTAAAACACTGTTTTAGTGGTTTTAAACAGAAATTATGACAAGGTTGAGCATTTTAATGTATCCATAGGAATGAATAGATTGTTCAGATTACAGTATTTTCCAAACAGATACATAAGAAAGTCAATAAGAGGGTAGCTTTTTAAGATTTCCTTTGGCTGAGAGACCACTTCTTAATTATGTCCCTGATCTGAGGCTTTTTGGCTTATATTTGCTAAAGTTCTAGTACTGAGTAAAATAATAATCTAAAGAAATAAATATGGAAATGCAGCAAAATTAGCGGACAGGAGAAGTCCATGCCATAATTCCCCATGCCATAATTCCCCCTCTCCTGGGTTGACTTATAGTGGTTTTTCTTTTATGCCCTTTCTGGGATATTACTGAGAGAGGGAGGCATCCAGCTGCTTCATTCTAGACATTACAAATATTTGAAATACATTGCTTTAATTAAAACATCTTTAAAAATTGTAACCGTATTTGCAAGGGATGTTTCAGTAAAATACAGGAGATTATGCTGTTTTGCATAAAACCCCACAACCAACAACACCAGCAATAGCAACAAAACCAACCACCACTCAACCATAACCTAAGTACGTGTCTATTTCCTGAGATCTGCAAAAAAATCCAAGGAGCATGCACTGAGTTGGAAAATAATAGATTTTTCAGATTTCACTTTGATCAGAAAATGAGCATTGCTGGACACTGCGTCCCCTTACTAAAGTACTGCCTCTATTCTACTCTTATACTGGGCACATAATTTTAATTTTGTATATTTATAACCTGCTGGAGTTATAACTTGGATCATTTATGATGCCATAGATCAATACAGAACCTTAAGGTAAAGGAAAGTGACAGCAACCTTTATCTTTAGGAATGTTTGACACTGACAATAGATGCACTCAGTACCCTAGAGTTAATAAATTAAGACTTCTTTTATAAACTGAGCAGTTACAGACACATTGAGTGCCATTGTTGATTTCAATGTCATTGCATTTCTACAGCTGAAATGTTATAATATGCATTTTCAGTTAACACTGCCAGAGAGAAACTGAAGGTAATTTCAAATATGCTATGCCAAAGCTCCTGTGTGCTTGGTTGCTTGATGTTACGGGAGAGAATAACTTGCATGTTTATTGTTTTGATCAGTTCTTTCTCAGCCATTGCATGAATTTGTTGTTTTCCTTTCTAGGAACACAGACTTGTCTATTATGCTGATTTAAAGTGCACGTCTGCTAATAGAAGGACCTGATCTAGAGGCACATTATAAAAGAGTTTCAGTACATGACCTATGAAATTCTGTTGTTTCAGCTCATGTCCACTTTGTGTTGGATTTCATTATGACAGGCAGAGAGAAGACTGTGGAAAAAAGGTGTAAAATTCTTAGTTACGACATCATGAAGGTTGCACATTCTTGTGCCCACTGTTTTTCATGTTTATCAGTCTAATCTCCTTGATTTCTTATTCCCCTCCATATGTTTTAGTCAATGATTCTTCTTCTATCCATCCTTAGATTATTAACTCTTTAGGACAGACAGCATCCTCTGTCCTTCCCCTTCTGCAGTGTTTATGAGTTATTGCTGAGACCACTCAACGGCACTGTAGCAGAACTTTTCAGATGAGTAATTCATACTGCATGACATAATGTACTAGATGCCATCTCCTGTACAAAAAGGAAATAAAAAGATATGCTTTCTTTAAGAAAGAATTTAGAATTTTATTTCAAGCTTTCTTATGCATTTTAAGGGTTGGGAAAAGAGAAAGAATTATTTATCTAATGTTGTTATTGGCTAAGTAGGCTAACAAAATAATATATCTATTTCTTTTCCTCAGTGGCCTCATTTTATGTTCTGGCATGTGTCTTTGTGAAGCGTCAAAATATCAGCTGGCTGCACACAGGCTGATGGTAGTTACTACGTCTTCAGACGTGTCAAATGTAGAGAAAAAAGAGGAAAGAGTTTGAAAATGTCAGCCTACTCACAAGAACAGAACTACAGCAAGACTTTGCAAGGACACAAGCTTTTTAAACTTCAGCCTGAATTACAAAAGATATCACCAGTACCTTAGGAAAAACTACTGTTACTTCGGGTTATCCATATATACACATTTTAAAGTGTCAGAAGGGCATTTCTTTGTCAGAGTTGACATTACTGCATTCAAACAGAATCTGTCTAGAAGAACATCACTAAGGACAGACCTATCGGGCTATGATTCAGTAATACATTGTAAAGACTTGGAACAAAGGAAAAGCACTGTGATGCGATTGCTAATTTCTGCTAATGAAATACATTTTTTATGCATATGTATAATGGCCTCGAACAAGATTGCTGGCTGGGGTTTAGATCATCTATTCAGTTTTATGACAGGAAGCTACCCAAAGCAAACAGATAAGTGAGGTAAAAGTGAGATGGTTCCCATTCATTTCAGCTAGACTCATTCCAACATCCTGATATGTCTTTTGGGGACTTCATAACAACAGTGGCTACTGTGAACCGAATGATTTGCCATTTATAGCAAATTTGTGCTGTTCATTTTACTTCTTCAGGTGCAGAAAATGTTGCTTAAATCAACATTAACTCCTGTGCTTTTCTATTTTTACCGTTGTATAAATCCTTCCATATGGATCTCCTAAAGGTAACGACTGAGCAGACAAGTCTCCTGTTTGCTAAGTTAAAGAAGACACACTACCCTTAAAGCACCAGATTTTCCCTGTAGAAGGCTTCTCCTTTTCCCACTCTAATTTCAAGACTTCATCACTATGAGAAACGTATGGGTATGTTATTTAAGCCTATGGTATACTGAGTTGTCCTCTTTCTTTCTCACTCTTACCCACCTTCACCTTCCTAATCCTTAGTGTCCTTTCAAAACACTCCTTTTTACTGCCCACTCTCCCCACTATGCACAATATCAATATAGTTTGATTGATAAATATGTACATGAATCTCTAATCATGCCATCAGAGTGGCCAGCTTTAGAAACATGTATTATGAGTTGATCTAAGGTCAACAGGCAGTAAAGTCTTCTAAGCATTTTCCACCTCAGATTAGAACCAATTTCTTGACTAAGTAAGTATGCAGCCAAACTGCAGCTGTCAGACAAAAGAAGTAAAATGTGAGATTGAAGGTCACCACTCTGGAGAAAATATTTTACATGGTGATCAGACAAGCCCGATCAGGAAATAACCAGCTATGACAGATAAGGTGGCCTTAAGGAGGCATGTTGGCTGTGAGTAATCACTATGTCGAAGCCTACACCTGCCAGAAGAAGAAAATCGAAGTGGGGCCTCTGGATCATTTTTCTAATTCAAACAGGCATTGATAGGAAAGAGGCAAAAGCTTGTCCTTTCTGAAATCTAACGGGCAAACTATGAACTTTCGTTAACTGTATGAGTCATTTGGAAATCTGGAATAAAATGTGCTACCATAACTTTAGCAATGTTATCAAAGTATGTGGAAAACAGTCAGATTTGAAGACAGTAAAATGTGAAACATGAAATAATAACATAATTGATTTTTTCTTCATAGACACCAATAATTAGTATATGGAGAGAATAGCTGAGTCCAAATAGTGTATTTACTTTCAAACACATGCTCTTTCTACCTTAGAAAAATATTTTCTTTAATATTTTTATCTTTATTTCATTTTATCAGCAATTCTACAAAAATTACAGAACACTAACTTCAGGTGACACAGGAGGGACTTCCTCAGAGAGCTTTGTCAGACTACTACTTAGTTTGTCTAACACGTTGAGAATCAAATACCTCCTAGCTCTTGCTTCCGTGGGAACCAGAATAAAAATTTCATCATGGTGAAATATGATTTCTCAACAAAGCAACCTGTGAAACCTAAAAAGAAAAAATTTCATAACTTTTTATGACCTCAGGCTTTTCATTAAAATCTGCTTAGCCAGTCAAAACAATAAATCCACACTTGTATTTTTATACAGTGTAGAGGACCACAGTGAAATTTCCAGCTACACCTTGTCAATCAAAACAGCATATTTAAAAGAAGAATCCATTCTCTTTCTATCTCTGCCTTCTGTTATTAGTTAATTAAGATTCTTTTCATTATAAAAATGTAGGTAAAAAGATTTAAAAATCAGTAATATACTTGGATTACTTATATATATATATATATATATATACACACACATATATATATATTAGTGGCAAGTTGTTAGAGTCCTAAGGCTTTTTTCTGATGTCACACAGTAAATCACATTCTACCATCCTTGGGTGCAGATGAATTCATTCTTTGTAAAAAACCAAGTAGTGTGAAGTTCATAATTTCTCATCTATATCTTGTAAATGCCACTACTTAAATTTTTCATTTCTCTCTGGGCCTATTTTTCTTTTCTTTCAGATTTCACTTATATGTAGGTGTTCACATTTCTTCACATCCTTAACCTTCTTTTATATCTCTTTACAATGTACTTCTCTGTTTCACAGAATCACAGAATTCTTTTTATGATACTTTTATGATTTTTCAAATTACCAGTTCCTTAAGGGTTCCTGAAGTACATCAGATTGCTTATTTGAGCTCATGCTAATGACTATTTAATGGTTTTGCCACTTCAAACCTTTCTTTTGGAGATTCATTCTTTTCACATGGAATAACTTCAGCTTCCTTGAAAAGGATCTATTTTATAGCTACGAGAATTAGGTGAAAAAGGATCCTGTGGGGTTAAAGTTTTTTTAAGAAAACTTTAATACAAGCAATATGTTAGAATTACAACTGTAGAAAAGCTTCTACTACTTTGCTTTGGGTCTCACACAGATGGAACATAGCTCATAAGTCATAAGAATTTTTTTTTTTTTCACATTGCTTGTTTTTCTATGCAGGACCCAGTTGGTCCAGAAGGAAAAACATGATCTGATCATTTAATCATTCTGTGATAGGGAAGACTAACTACATCCCTCTGGGCATTGCTTCAGTCTCCCCTTCATAGACACTATTTAAAGAGACAGTATGGAGACTATTCAAACTAAAATGTTTTTCTCTAGTCAGTAGTAATGTTTAGAACTAAACCAGAATTGTCTTTGCTTCTCCTTGGCTGTTCTTCCTCTGGAGATTTTTTCTGAAATGACTCCCATCACAATGGACTTTCTCGGAAGCTTTTATCATTTTTGCCCTGAAAGAATGCAAGAATCTTTCTCTTGGAAATCAGACATTAGAATGAAAAAAAGTGTTTCTTCTAATCTCAAAGATGTTTAACTCTTTTGGCACAGTCTTTTTGTTTATTCTTCCAACAGATCCTCAGCTTGTCCATAGCTTTGCTTGATTCTTCCAAACCATCCTAAGCTCTCCACTACCCTGACTCTTTGTAAATCACTTAGCGGGAGCAATATGTATCCAGCTAATCCTCCTAAGACCCTCACGCAAACATATTAATCATAATAATCTAGCAGGCAGTCTTCTTTCTGTTTCTTTATTTACCAGGAAGAAAAACAAAGGAGTAAGATCTTTCTCTTCCATTAGTCTATTGCTAGGAGCCATCTCTTCTGAATATGACAGACCCTGAATTCTTTGTAGTTTCGTGTTAGAAGTGAAACATGACTAGCCTGCATGTGCTTCTCTCATACTTTTCCCTAGGCCTAGTTTTTAAAGCTATGTAGAGGCAACGCCAGGTCTAACTAGCTTAAACCAGCCAAACTCCAAGTCAAATTTAAAAAGGGGATTTTGACATTTTAATCCTTAATGCTGTGAATATTCAAAATGGGCATCTAGCTCTGAGAGTGTGATTGGCAACGCTGATATGCTCATTTGTGTTCCAGAAATGGTAAAGGGAGGAGAGGTAGGTGTCCTGGACTGGCAATCAGCAATCAGCACTGACCAGAGTCAGTTCATAGGACAGAAGCATAAGGTTGTGTGTGAAACACTGTTCTTCACTACAAGAATGTGCTGATGCCAGGAGTGAGGGTGCTTAGTTCTGTGAAGAGCCTGAAGCCATATCTTTTGCTTGGAAAGTAGCATAACTCAAGGAAAAGACATGGGGATCTGCATTATCCTTTTTATTGAAGTGGTGGTGGTGCTTTTGCTGCTTAGTCTCACCCTTAACTTAGGTGATTAGGATATTTGTCTGTGAAGGAGGAGTCCTGAATGTCAAGACCTGTTACCTTCAGATATGAATTTGATGACTGATGAGTCTCTCTCTTGTTTCCTCTTGGTCCCCACAACTCAGGCAACCTGGGCTATACACTCCTCCATCTTCAAACTGAGGAACGGGATGGATCATATATGAAGAAGCCTCTTAAGCACCATCCTTCCCTGTGAATTTTCATTGGAAAGGCAAAAACATAAGGTTTGGCACGATGCTCAAGCAAAAGATCCATCTTCTTTTATAGAGCTTTGAGTCACTTCCTATAGCGTATGTTAATTATGCTCCAAAACCGCTTAGAAAATTCAGATCCTGAATATAATTAAGCATGGAAATGACTGGTTTCTGGATTTTAAAGAGCATCAGACAACTGTATCCTGCCTTTCTAATCAGCTAAGTCAAGGTAACACTTCAATTTGAGTACATAAAGCTCCGTTATTGTTCACAGAGAAGTTTCTTTTTTATTTTTTCTCTTCATAAACATAGGCCTTCCATAATATCTCTTCCATCTGAAAGAGTTTAAGAGGAGGTAGGACCTGGGTTGTCTTCTCTCCCTGAATATGTCTCAGCTACTCTCCTGGTGAGCTTGGCTCAGGAATGGCAAGATCTAGAACTACATTTTGAAAATATATTACTAATAACTGACAGAAATCAACAAAATAAACCAAAACGAAGTACCTCAGCATTCTTCCAAAAAAATTACTGGAATCAGTTAGTCAGAAATAGTCATCTTCTTGCAGTCATTCCATGATCACAAGAAAGGAAAGAAAAAAAAAAGGGGAAAATACGATTATGTTATCTGAATGATATTATATGCTTAGCTGCATTAAACAGTTATTATGCAAACATTTAAGAAAACCTGTTCCTGAAGTATACTAAATGGATGCCATGTATCGTAATGCAGATTTGTTGTTTTGCAGCAGGATAGAATTGCTTAATAGACCTAGGCATACATAACAGATGTTGCTATGCACTGTCCTTGAGTTATACGATGGACAAACTCCCTAAGCAAGGCTCATATGTGTCATGTCAGATAGAAGGGAATATACCCCTGTAGCTTGCTCCAGCTAAGGAAGAAAAGAGATTCAAAATGAAACTTGCACTTTTGTTTCTTCATTTCAGATTTTTAATGTTACGTATTTGCCAGAAACACTGATTTCATGAGGTCTTGGTATTCATTAGAAAAGCGTGCCTAAATATATATTTGATTTTTTCAAAGTTATTGCACTACTATGCTGTATTTTTGATGATATTAAGTGGATCTAATCTTTACATAAGCTATTTTCACATATACTCACCTCAGAAACTGACTTCTGGGTTTCCTCTTCCTTTCATTTGCTTAGAAAATTATGTAATAGTAGAATCATGAACAGCAGTAACAATTTTAACCTTCCTAACATTTACACTGATATAAAAATATGACATTGAAAATAAATACTAAAAAGATATTATTTTCGTATTACATAATATGTTCAGGTCCTGTTTTCAGACTGCTATTCTTTCTTCATTGAGGAGGTCAGAAAAAGAAACTTGGTATTTCATGTAGTTTTGTGAGCTCATATAACCCACAGCTGGCAATTAAAACACTAGATATCATAATGATCAACACAAATACAGTAGAGTAGGTCATATTAATCAGTAGGTTTTAGAAGAAAAAGTAATCGCATTACCCATGAAAAATAAAAAGCTATCCTGCATCAAATTTCCCAGGTCCTCTTACCTTGTTTAACTAACAGGCACAATGGAAAAGCAGTTTGCAACACACACGCACTATTCCAGAACATAGATACAACACAGTAATAACATAGCCATTTATGTACTTTTTTACACCCCTTTCTGATTTTCTACTGTATTTTTAGAGGACATACCTAAGTATTTTAAAAATCATTTTCACTCAAAATTTCTGCACTTTTTTTCAGTCATAATACTAAATATATTTTCAAGTTTATTGCGCATACATTCTGTCTGATCTCTGGATTTCTGGCAGATTTCTAGGTATCTACTATGTTTCTTTAATAGACCTCTGGCAGCTGAGAGATTTCTGAGCAGGAAAGACTTCAAAGCAAGCTGCAAGAGGTTATTAAAAAAGCGGCATTAAAATGAACACTTGGGAATACCTGGGAAAAAGGCATTCTTCATCTTTATTTCCTTATGGTAGCACCATGCACCTTAAATGATGCCTTAAACATCTTAAGAACTCTTAAAAGGAAAAAAAAGGGAACAATTCTAAAAATCCCAGAAACCATATTAAGCAATATTTTCAGTCCTTGAGTCTCTTTGATGAAAAAAAATTTGGGGGTTTATGAGATAAATTAAGCTTAATTAAGTTATCATTTGGGGATTGCCATACGATATCAATAAATAATTTCTTGGCAAGCTACTACTATCCCTTAAAATATATAAACATGTCAGGTACTCGGACTTAAATCCATATCATTTCACTCTGAAGTATATCCATAATAATTAACCACCTAGAGTTGACTGACAACAGTTTCAGCATGACTGATTATGAGCATTTCAAATATACATGCCAGGAGAAGCATAGGAATATTTTGCTAACATATTGGTGAAAATTTTCCCAGCTGCATCACAGAATCCATTTTTTCAGACTTCAAGAATATTCCCCATTTCAATTAAGGTTTTTTGGTCACAGCAGGTGTCCACAGCATTGTTAGTCCTGCTGAATGAAATAGCTATTAAAACAAAACAAAATGTTTTCCATCATTGCTGCTGTCTTTATATAAATCTGAAACCTAGAAAGAATTTCAGTATGCCGTAACACAGCAGTCAGGGTTGGGATAAAATAAAATAAAAGACAGAAAGAATTTATTAATTTAAATAGCATTTTTATTCTTAAAAACTTTTAGAATCTGGGGAAGGGGACGTTGTTTCTCTGGAAATAACAATAGAAAATTTTTGACAGGGTATCCTTTCACTTGAATCCCTAAACTAGCTGGAGAAGACAACACAGTCTGAAGATAGTTCATTTTCCTTTTGAGCCCTTGTAAGTCATCCCTGGCTGAGGAACCTTGGACAAGTGTGGCCAGAGCTTGTTCTCAGAGCTGAATGCAAACACACTTTTGCCTTCAGCTACCCTACCCATCCCATGAAGCAATCAATGACAAAGCAAGAGGCTGAATTAGAATTCAAGTCCACTTCCAGAGACTCTTTCCCTGAGCATCAGTCCCCAGCTATTTCATGTTCTACATAAGCCTAAGCATAGGCTGGCAACAGTGAACCTGTTTTGGTAGCTTATGACAAATTGAACAGCTTGGATATAATTTCAGAATAGAAGTTTATTTTTATAACGGTGTCTTCACTTCTTTTTACATCTACAGTGGCAGAGTGAGCCTTTGTGTATAAAATTATATAACTTCAGTAAAACTACAACTTTGGGCACAATCCTTATGCCCTATAGTTCCTTTAGTTGTGGTAGCTAACGTTGTTGTTATTGATTTCTAGAACTGGAAAACTATCAGTTGGATTTGTGGTTTTTTGGGGTTTTTTGGTTGGTTGTTTTTTTTCACCCACAGGCCCGCTGGGAACACTGTATGTTATCATTTATGTTTTGTTCCATGTATTAGTATAGCTGGTGACTTTCTATAGAGAATTACTTTCTGCACATAGGGGAAGAGATAGGTCAGATGCACTTCAGCAAAGCAAGAGCTTAGAAGAAGAAGAGATTGTGTAGGGTCAGAAATGAAAACATTGGAATAAGCAGACTGCTGCTGCCGTACATCTGACCTATGCCAGACTTCTTGCCAGCATCCAACAGAAACTTCTGCATCCAAAAATATTTGTTCTCCACGCTGGGGTTTTTTTTCAGTTTAACTACTGTAATTTAGGTCTCTTTTTTTTTTGTTTTCCTGTAAGTGATATTTAATGCTTTAATATGTAGTACTTTCTATGTTGCACTTTGAATATGTAAAGCTAGCTAGAAAAAACTCCCCTTTATTTATCAGCAAGGCCTATATCAGCAACCTTGATTCAGAGTTATCAGAACTGTGATCATTAAAAAGCCATCATCAGAGGCAAGGAGATCAGGAACACAACCATGCATACATACCTAAAATGCTAGTATAATTTTTCACAATGATCACAAATACAACAGAGTCACTTTTAAATATACTTAAAGTCCAGATTCCTATGTGCAGAAATGCTTTGCGCTAGTGGCTACTGGCTGCTCTGCTAGCCACATGTATGCTACAGTACAGATGCTGATTACGGCACTGCCGTACCTTTCCCTACAACTAGAACACTCCTAAGAGTAATATGTGTCCCTGCTGCTGCTGTAATAAATTGTCTAATCAAACAAATGAACTATCAGGACATGTCAGCTGTATTTGCATTTATCAGCATCAAAGATATTTTCATTACGTTGTGTTCATAGTACACATGCGAAAATACGTTTTTCATCTGCTATTACATAGTTTTAGCTTTGCATCAATATTTAAAATCCTTAAAAGCAGAAAAGGGTGTTTAAACTGTCATCACTGTAAATAAATCCAACACCCAACTGAAAGCCTGCAGTAAGGGTGAAGGATGACATAATTCTTTCAAGAAAACTCTTCAAAAGAACCGAGATACATTCTTATCTGAAGGTTATTCCTGTCTTGAAAAAAAGCTTAGATGAAACTCTGGAACTTTCCAGGACAAGATAAGCCTTTAAGATGAGTTCATCTAAAACCTACCCTTTACTATACAAGCTTTCAGAAAGTTGTCAAAGTCTATAGCTCACAGAAATAGGACAGAGCAGGACTTCCATTAACAGATCCAACAGAGGGCAAATTGAGTGACCCAAATACCATCACAGGGGCAAAGACTGACAAATGCTTTCTGGTTCTCTGTGTTTTGATAGGGGACGAATAATAAAAAGTTCTGTATCTCTCTTGGCTATCTTCATCTTTCCTGAGGAAAAGCATATCTACCCATGACAACTGGCTGCATTTATACTTCCTTGGAGGGAGGGAAGAAGAGAGTTAGTAACACCACTCTTATTCCATCCTAATCTCCAGCTTGACGTTAATCAACCTTTTCTGTGGTACAGTAGTTGCCATGGTAAAACTGTTAGCTGAATCCCTGATGTTACACCCTTCGCTTTCTGTTTCTCCTTCCTTTCTCTTCCCTACAAAATGTTGTCAGTTTCTGATTTTTGCTTTGCCTTTGAAAATGGCAAAAAGCATCATCAATGAAAAAACCTCTCAGTTCCGTTCTACATTTGGGCAAGTTGTCACATGTGAGTTGTTACATACTGTAGATTCTGAAGCTGCTCTTGTCTATTCCTGAGATGCAAAACAATACCTCCCATAACATATGTTGTTACCTACAGGTCTTTTTTTTTTGACAGGTTTATCTGTTTTCCACAAACAAGTGAAGACTTCTACACTGACATTAAAACGGCCATGCAGAATACCTGACAGGGAGTCCTAGCACAGAAGTTAACAGTAATGTGGGCAATATTCAGACTAATAGAAAAAGAATCACTTTTCCTTATTTCATATACTTTGTCTGTTTCAGTCTACAACAGTGACTCAAGATTAGCTTTAGGTAACTGTTTTCAGTAAGCCATTCTCACCAGTGACTGGACTCCCAAACTGTAAATGACTGTTTTTCTCTGAGAGTCTTATTTCAAGCTGTAACCATGTTTCAATTATTTAGAATGAAATAGAAACATATTCCAGAAGATTAGTACCCATTAAATTGGCAAAACATTAGAAATATATTCTTTCCTTTCCCGCTTATTTCTTCTTTGGTCAGACTTCGGTCAGTTGTCATACTTCACAAATGCAGATGAGAAAATTCACAGGCTTTACATGATGCTTGACTGCAGTCAGGTCTTAGGGCTGTTGGACATAGGTATGATTAGCTTTTTATCATCATTCAGAATGTCATAACTGACTTATCTATTTATTTCTGTGTGCCTGAAAAAGCTCTAAATAATCATAAAATTCACTCTTAAATCTCACAAACATCTGCAAATAGGTGAACTGTTACATTAAATCCACCTGACCCAAATGACACACAATATGAATATAACACGATTTCAAAGCTGAGATTTAAGCATCATACACATAGGATTATGAATGACATTATTTTATTCAAAATGTCACTATTTCCAGTGACATTGTTATTTTTAGTGACCTGTTATGATAATCAGAGCATCTCCCTAGGACTGAAAATACGTTGAGCAAGTAAATCTGAAATTAAGGAAAAAGCAATTGTAGATAATAAAAATGAAATAGAGTGTGATAATTATCTTTTATAGGGTATTTTGAAGAAGAATTAAATGTTTGAGAAATGCATAATATAGAAGTAAGGATTGCGGTTGTGTAAGGGACCAATGTGAAATTATGCTGAGTATAAACTGAGAAGGCTGTAGCTTATAGAATGCTGCAGACAATGATATAAATATTAATTTATGCTCTGCTTAGGAATTTCTGCCTGAAATATTACTATGTATTGTAGAAGATGAACAAATTTGATAATGCTAGTAATAAAAACAGTTGTGACTGTTTAAGAGACTGTCTTCCACCATGCTATCTGTAGCCTGTTGTTCTGTTATTACCTAAGTTTAAGGTGAGTTGAGTTAGTCTGAACAGACACTAAAAGTGTTTTGAAGCAACTTGGCCAACTTTGCATGATAGCAGATAATGAATGTTCATAAACCTTCCAGCTGAGTGGTGGTACCAATATCCTCCAAATGAAGGACAAACCCAAACACACTGTGGCTAGTTAACAGATTTAATTGACACAGGATGTTTTGTGGTGGATCAGCTCTTTCTGAGATTACATGAAATTTTGATCAAGTAACTTTGAAAAAAGAGATTTTCTGGATTGTTTAAGTGAAAAGATGCCCCCATTTTAAAGCAACTAAGAAATGTACCTTTATTCACAGAACTTATTTTAAATGAGCATGAAACAGGAAAGGAAATGAAAGACAGTAAAAGGAAGAAAAGCACAATGCGAGATATGTTTCATACACAAATCAGTATGTTCTCAGTTAAGTACTTTTTTTTTTTTTTTTATTAATCCGTGTTCTATGTAAATCTTTACCATTTCCTCTATTATATTTGCTTTCTACCTTAAATTTTTTTTTTTTTTGTCATCTTACCCCTTTTTGGCTTAGCCGTGGAAATCTGATACTTAAAATTCATTTCAATCATTTACAATGTCTGCTGTTCCAGGCCTGGTAGCAGCATGAAGAGAACTACAGCATTTGAACTAGCATAAGGAGAAACTATTAAACTCAGCAAACTAGTTATAATAATGCAATAAAATTTTCTCCAAGCAACAGTCTGGAGGAAAATGCTGTTTCATACCTTAATTTGTCATTTCAACCAGTAAACTTTAAACACTGATGGAAGGCTCTTATGCTACGATGTAGGTGGTACAGACTGCACGTAGGTATGATGATTTTTCAGCTAAGAAACATTTAAAAAAAACATATTCTTTGAAACATTATATATTATTCCTTCTTTTCTCTTAGTTTCTCTTTCTCCTATTGTATGTTTCCAATACATCATTTCATTCTGTGAAGCCTGTTGGAGTTTATAACTTCCAAGTTTAAGTCCATACAAGAAATTAAGCAGGCACAATCAAACAGATATTTAATTGAACATTTCTGTAAATATTAATTTATTTTTATAGATATATTTTAGATTTATATACATATAAATTATAATTCTATATACATTATAAATACAGTATAAAGTGATATATATATACACTTAATATATCTATACAATAATATATTAGTAAATGTAGAGTTTGGTTTCAACTGAAGTTGAGTACAGGATCATCTATAGTAATAGTACTACTATTAAATCTGTTGCAGCCTGCTACCCTAGTCTTAAGGGCTCAATTCCTTTCTTTATTATTCCACATACATATTGTTTTCAACTGAAAAGACCATAAAGAAATTTTACAGCTTTTTGTGTATTTTCATCTTTGAGTTTAGAAGTGTTTGTACAACAAATATATTCGAATGACCAATAATCCCTTCCCAGTTCATGTCAAAACAGAAGCTATTCAAACTATGTAGGTATGACATAAAATCAACTTTGCTTCCAGTCTGATATAGTCCTTGTATATAACCTCAGAACAAGGATTTTGTGATGTTTAGGAGAAAAAACAAGAGCTTGCTGGATCAAAGGAGGAACAAGCAGCCAAGGAGAAGGGGAGGTAAGGCTGTGGAAGGGAAATGGAGGATTCTCTGAAGAAAACAGAAGAGGAGTCTGAGGAATGAGGCACAGCAGATGCTATCAAACATGCGTGATCTCCAACCACTGGGGGAAGGAAGAAAATAAGAGCAGAGAATGAGGGAAATTTGTAACACTGGAAGAAAAGAGGTAGTGAAATGCATAGAAAAAGATCTCTCACTGTGTTATTTATACAAAAAGTAGGGCCAAAAGTCATGCTCGACCTTTTATCAAAATATCTTGAATAATACATATCAGCATTGTAAGCAAATGTGAATTACTAAGAACTTTTCCAACTGATGAGGTGTTTGGTGTGTTAACAGAAAATAAAAAAACTGCAATATTGAGTCTGTTGGCCATTAATCATCCAATATTATCCAAAGCAGTTGGAAAACCATTTCCAAAGCATTTGGCTTTAATATTTTCCAAAGCATCTGTTATTATGTAAAAATGTATACATAGATTCTTACCTCCCCTCCAGTACCGGTTATGAGTGGTTTTATAAGGCTCTCTGAAGTGGGAGGTTTCATCCAGACCATCACGTTTGGTAGTCACTGACAGGATTTAATTCTTTGTGGATTTGCCTCACCCACTTTTTAGCCTCTATACATTTTGACCTTTACCGCACCTTAAGCCAATGAATCCTACAAATTGGCTTTGTGTTTTATGAAATAATACTTCCATTTATTTTAACTTTACTGCTTTTTTCATACATTTTACTATGCAAAATTACATTCATGCCTTCCTTATTCATTGCAGTATTAACATATTTTTGGGAATAACCTTAAGTGGCAGAGAAATAGATTACAGGCTCTAAAAGAGGAGCATGATTGTATTTTTCTATTTCTATGAAGTCCTATGTATAACAAAAATTATCTTTGAAGAGCAGAGATATTGCTCAGGCTTATTACTCAGTTCATATACAGTGGAATCTAGAAGTTTCAGATAATGATGCTTGGCTATAGGAACACTGATTTCTGATAAATGATAAATATTATTTGTGTCAGTGACTTTAGGAGCATAATGTATGATTTCCCAGATGTTGTGACAAAGATTATCAACATGATATTTGGAGCTCTTTCTATACTTCTGCTTTTCAGAAAAAAATAAATCTCATTAAAAACTTGTTCCAGCTGTCTTTATATCACATACATACAGTTTTTAAGCACTAGCTAGAATCCTTGTAGACCACATACAACTCATGTTAAATTAAAAATATTAGGAAACAAACATTTCCATGCTACTAAAATTCTTCAAAGTATTTTTTTTCCCCAGCGGCAGTACCTGTTCAAGTCATGTCTGAAAACATTTACAAGATGCTAAAATTTGTCATTGGAACAAAAATATGCATCTTCACTCTGCACTGACAAGTATCCTTGGGTTTAAACCTTTTCAACATTTAAAGGCATCCACAACAAAGTTTTGTTGACTGTAGCTCCAGTGCAGCATATTACACATGATTTTGGGCTAACACACCATTGTCAATTAAGACGAACAAATAGTCAGACTTCTGGTATATATACACATGTGTGTGTAGAAACAAAATGATAAGTATTTACCTAGAGTGCTTTTTGTGGATGGATGGGTGGGTGGATGCATTTGTTCACACACACTGACAATTCCTGTAAAATGTAGATGCTTGTGTGTGTATTATAATGAACACATATTTTTAAAACATTTGCACAGATTTATAACAAGAAATAGAAATATTTCATCCTAAGGCAGTTCACCACCACAAATATACTTTTATTACCCCGGATGTAATATTGTTTTGTCACAGGAGATAGTGTATATTTGTAGTTGAAAATGGTGTTTCTTTAAAAGGAATGTAACTTCACTTCTTTAAAGTATTAAACAGTCTAATGCAGGTGAGAACACCCTCACTGCCCCCCCACTCCCCCCCCAAAAAACCCCAACCAACAAACAACCAGAAACCTGTCATAAAATAAACACTCAGTAAAACAAAATACAATGAAAGTGAAATGTCTGCCATGGGATGAAAGAGCTAGTGTAATGGTAGTTAAAGTATAATATGTTTAAGCCTGGGGATATAGTGACGTGCAGATGTGTCATTCCTTGAATAAAAACAAACCAATAGTTGTGCTGTACAATCATAGCTGCAGGGATTTTAGAAGCAAGTGAGATTACATCAGTGCTTATGTGCCATCCAAGGTCTCACAGCATGGTCTCTAGCTGATCTTTTCTTTGGATTAAGAGGCTCTCTTACTCACAAGTGCTGTCAAGTATTCCAAATGTAGTCTTTACTTTTCTAATTAAGAAGCGTAATTTGTGAAGTTTCTATGTGGGTCTTGGGGATTTTATTTTTTTTTTTGTTGGTTGGTTGAGGTTTTAATTCACACAGGATCTGAAACCACACAGAGTGATACATCTTATCTTCCATAACTTCCCATCCTGCTTGAAAGCATTCATCCTACTTTTGCAGTACTGCTGGGCAACTAATATTTTGCATTCTATCAAACTGTATTATTACCTTTTTAGAATGCAATAAGGATAAGGGAAACCATTATGCTACAAAGAAAGCTACTCTAGTAACTACTGTTAAAAGTGTCATACATGAAATCTTGGCTATGGCTATGCCAAGGAATTCCTGAGCCATCTGGAACAAGTTGATGGAGACAGAGTTGTATTTATAGGCTGCCACTGAGCAACGAGTAACTGCCTCAGCCTTAGAGCATGGAGCTGATTACTACATTTTACCCAGAGTTACAATCTCTCCACCCCAAACTCTGCTAGAGGAGAGACAAAACTACCTTTTATAAGTGAACCGAGTCAGAAGATACTTTCACAGAAAGTTACCCTCTCACCTAAAGCAGCTTGAAGACACTTAGACGCTTCTCCTGGGTGAGCACAAAAGATGTGTCAGAGCTCATGAGAGGTAACTGTTCTCTCACTCTCTCCAGACATCCACCTTTTTATCTGCTTTCGTCTTTTCTAAATGAAGACGTGCTTTTCATTTACATTGTCTACAGTTATGATCCTCTACTTTGTTACAATTTTTAAGTTAGGTGTTAGCAAAAGTATTCTATACATGCAGTCCTTTTGCCTGTTTTACTATCTGCTATGTGCTAATACCATTTACATTTTCTTATATTGGTGTAATATGTTGTGTAGAAGCCATCTCAAATGCATGAATTTGAATAAAAAGAATAAGTCTGGGGATATAAGAGACAATGTTTAGTCATGAACAATACTTTCTATTCTCAGGATATGTTTTCATTTTATGTTACAGAGGGCAATATTACAGTAGACCATTGTTAGACATGGTGGAGAGAGAGAGAGAGAGAGAGAGAGAAACAGCATGTTCCATGAAGAACCTGACAAGGAAATTTGCAAGAAGAAAATAGTGTTAAACTCAAATACTTTTTTTTATTTTCAAAATTATATTTTAACTAATTTTATTTTTGTGGTGACATTAGCTGTAGAAAGGGAAAAGAATATGACTGCCTATTAATCAACAAGAGCCAGAAGCACAGTGTTAATGCTAACAAATGATATTAGAGAAAACTGAAAATGTCTGTGTTCCATCAGTAATACTACACAACATTCAAGTGTCATATACATACTCTAAAAAGGCAGAAAACCGTAATTTCTCAGCATACTTTCACTATTAAAATGCAAATTATGCATTGACAACATATTTAACAGCTCTTATTGCTTCTGTTTAGGAGAAAACTGATTATGATTATACCGTGGAGGGGGAGCTTTTCCAAATCACTGTCTAGGATTTTTCTTAAGAACTGAGCTAAGTAAAATATAGTATCACTAATTTATAAAGTCTAATGATATGCTCACAGTATAATTTGTAAAACAAGTTTGATCTTAATTTTTCTCCCCTTATTTCAAGCTCTACTTATTAGTGTTGTTATTATGATAAAAATTTTCCTTCTAAGTATCATGAACTAGTTTAAAAGTGTGCAGCAGGGTAAGATGTGGTCCTGTTTTTATGGGAACATTTTAATTGTCCCCTGAATTTTAAACTTCATCTAACTGCTGAGAACAAAACCATGAGTGGTCTAAAATCCAACGTACAATGTTGAATCTGTTAGGTGAAAATGCATTTACTGCAACTGGTTTTGAATCTAATTCATAGAAAGCATACACATTCTTTGTTGCTGAACCAAGTCTAGTACCTCCAGTTTACATTCTGTTATCTCCTCCAAACGTCCAGGAAGAGCTTTTCCATAAAGAAACGAAAATAAACAAGTGAAAGTGAGATAGCCCAAGTTATTTCCATTTCATTCACTTGATTTTCTCCACACAGAGTCCAACTCTTTAAACACTATAAATTAACACCAGGATGTGATCTGCATTTCATATTTGAATTTGGAAACAGCAACATATATTTTCTAAGTTTAAAAACTTTTGCAGATATTCTGTAAGGCTGTACACCAGACTTTTTATCCGTGCAGGTGAGTAAGAAAAAGAAACTGTTGGTGCCATATCATTGGATTTTTTCCACTGCTGTTAAGAATAAGAGCAGAGAACTACCATACTTCAGAAAATCCTCCCCCAGAGAAAGAAAATTAATAAAATAATAAACTCCCAGACAAATTCAATAGAAATGTTCTCAAAATTAACAAAACCACTGAATATGCAATATTATGAAAGTTATATGAAAATGACACAGCCACAGAAAAAATATGTAAAGTTCAAGATGTACCCCTTGTCTGCCCTATTCCTAACCTGCTTGATGGTTTGGAAAGCAATCAGATTCTGCTGCTCACCCACCTCAAGCACAATAGGACTCACATTGTCTGCTACCAGCAATTTTACTTCAAGTGAACTAGGGCACCTTGACTCTTAGACACCAAACCCTTGCTCAGGGTTAGAAGGAAAAATGATGACCTTTTCCTATTTATTATTTTCTTTTCCTCCCTGACTCCTTTTCTTTTTCTTTGTTATTTATAGTTTAGTACAGATGTAATCCAACTAAATAGCATTTTTTGATCTACAAGATACAAAACATATTGCTTAGATTTATGATTATTACTTGGTTTAGGGAATGATTCAGTCCACAAAAATTGAAACATGCTCTTCTGACCCTCTTGTTATCATTGGACTGTATCTTAATATACAATGAAATGTAATTTTTTGAAAAGTTATTATTTTTATAATAAGTGTTCCCTGCAGCAGTTTTAATAGCAATGACAAAAATTAAATTGTGGTTTTTTCTTCCTCTATTACTTATCTTCTTTAACTATACTCTGATAGTCATTTACAGGGACATTCCATGTAGCGACTGAAATTTTCTATCTTTTACCATTCAGCTAAACCATTCTGTAGAACCATGAAAAGGGGTAATTTATGCCAAATATTTACAATTCAGTGAATTTCTGTAGGGAACATCAAACAAAAAAATGTAAAAGATAAACCCAGAAAAATGTAGTTTAGGAATTTATAGTAAGGCTACTGTCCTCAGTCTAGAGTGTCAGCTCTTTATCCGTTCTAGAGTAGTACTGTGAGTAGTGTTTCTTGAGTTTGTTTTGCTTTTTAGGTTTGGGTTGTTGTGGGGGTTTTGTTTGTTTTTCTCCAATGGTGAAATTAAGTTCTGAACAGAGATTTTGAGCTTTACAAAATACGCTTTTTTAGAGTGCTCTCATCACCACTAGGTACTAGTATTGACTGCTTCTGTGTCACTGGCTTAATCTGTAGGAACAGAAGCTGCAAGAGTACAAAACAAGCAAAGCACTCAAAACTACGAAGGGTATGTTGGAAGGGGATTACCACTATAACATCTGATAAAAGACTTACAAGATAGCTTGAGAAAAGGATACAAATGTAAGAGCAAGCCAAAGGAATAGAAGTGTACAGTATTAATGCTTCATTAGAAAAACTGCCCAGACACCTCAGTTTTAATTGTCTGATACATCTTGTAGAAATTATTCCAGTAAAGAGGAGAATTTCAGTGCTAGTGTATGCAGAAATGCACCACCATAAAATCGGTCTGTCTTTAGCTGGAAGTTAAAATGAATTTGTATCATTTCACTAACTACATTTTATTAATAACACATAACCTCCCAGTGATTCAAATCATGCCTTGTCAAATAAGTAAAAGGTATGCTGATGTAATTGTATGGAAATCAAAGGATTAAATTGAAATAAATCAATAAAAATACATCAAATATCCATCAGGAAATATAGTGTTTTAATGAACACTAGAAAACTGTACTTGGCTATCCTTTGATCACATCAGTGTCTGTGTTCCAAAGTATATGCTTGTCCTCTCCTCAAGGAGATGCTGGCTCCAGCAGAGCCCTCTGGAAAGGGAAGAGGCCACTCATGTCCCCAGGCAGCTGCTGAGTATCAACAGGGCAGGAAAGGCTGCAGAGCTGGTAAGTGAGATCCAGCACAGGCTGGAGCTCATGCAGAGGCTAAGAGGTTGCAGAAGGAGTCGTCCTGCAGCAAGCCCACAAATACAGTGGAATGAGCTTCTCTAGGACAGAAGAAATGAACAAATTTTGCTGTTCAGAAAGTAACAACTTAATTGATCTGAAGCACAGAATTTAGTTCCAGTCTACAGGGACAGAATAGACAGCAGAAGATTAATGTACTAATCTATTTCTGTATTTGTTCATTGCTTTGAGGGATTTTGATTTTGAAAGTTAATACTCTTTTTTACATTTTTACTTTTGAATAGAAGTTATTTTTTAATCTAAACCTTTTTAGTCACTTTGGGGAGTTTCTCTAGGAGGAAGTTCAAGCAAATCTGTTCTGCAGCAGTGACCAAATCATTACCCCAGTTTATATCTGCACAGATACAGAGCAAGGCTACAGCTGCAACACTGCTCACAAAGGACCAAAACTCCTCCCCATATCCCTTATGAAATGACAACAGTGAAGATAAAGACTAGCAGAATGTTTTCTGTGATGCTCAGGTAAAATGACAATTTCACCTCCACTGTCATGAAACAAGGAGATAGAGTAAAAATCTACATACACCTCACACTCTTTAATTGTTTCCATCTCATGCGTGTTATTTCCAGGGTGGCTAAAATATAATTTGTAGTGTTTTCCTACTTTTCATACTGAAAATAAGACCATTAGCACTTTCATTGCTCTGTAAATATATTTTTATAAATATAATTCTGATTTAAATCCTAAAATGTTGGTCCTTTTAATACATTACTAATGGATTTCAGGTTCTTGAACAGATATATTTCCTTAAGGTTTTCATGCCTTTGATGTTAGTTTCCAGCTTGTTAACCTCACTTTCTTCAGTGTTCTCTGATTTCCAATATTTTCCTTATCTTCTTCTAGTAACTTCATTTCATGTTCAGTGGAGTTGCTAAGCCCTGATCTTACCTGTTTTGATTTTATTGTTTTAGTCCACAGGAAAATTCATTTTTATCCATCCATTTTCTGCTGTATGTCTTCATCATCTAATCTTGCCCCAAAGCCACAGAACCATTTTTACTTGTGTTTCTTTTCTCTGTACAAACAGAAATAATCCAGATTTTGGTTTAACATCAGGGACATGAAAAGTAGCTTTCTGCTGTGTACGTACTTGTTCTTGATTTCAGACTGCTTTAATATCTTATCACTCCAAATTCCTTCTCTTTCTCTTTTAAAAAATTAAAATACGTGTATGTCAACTGATGTCCCTGCACTTCTTGTTAAAGAATTCAGGAAAATGCTATGTACTTTTTCTTACTTTTTGAAGAAGAGTTTTTGCTTTGAACTCGTTTTAACCTCTGTAGAAGAATATCTCCCTGTCTGCTTCTTTATTTCTTCCCAAATTTTGAGGAAAATTCTACTCCAAACTCAAAACCAAGTCATCCCCAATTAAGTGGTATAGCTAGGTAATCTTTTAGTATTCAGCACTGCACTTTCTCTATGGAAATTAAGAAAATTTTATAATCTTGCTAAGTAAAATTTACCATGCTAGCAACCAAAAAATTTACACTGACATAATTCTCCAATTATCTGGTTTAGTCTTTTTTCTATAACAAGAGTACTTTGACCATTTGGGGTGTTTTTGTAAAGGTTTAGTGTTTAAATTAGGTTATTATTTCCTCGTTGGTGAGTTGTGGGGAGTAGTATCAATTGCCACCGCAGGAGCATTGTTTTGTTAGATGCAGTACAGGGAAAGACTAGAGAGACAGTGTATTGCCCCATTGCTTTTCAAGATAAAGACATAGCATATGGACAAATGTCATCAGGTTATAAAGGAGGAGCAAACTCTTTTCTTCAACTGAACCAACAAATGATCATATGTATCCTCTTCATATTTCCAATAGTGTCATGCTTTTCTCTCACTGACATTTCTTGCTCTTTTAGTTTAGTTTTTGTATTAAAATAACATCTGACAACTGAGTTTACTAAACCCCTGTTTAGCATAATCCTGTATTCTCTCATTTCCTTGTTCCCAGAATAATTTATCCCCAATCAAAAGGCTTTATGTTTACTCACATAAAGCTTTCTCCTGAGTGACTTTCTTCATTGATATCCTTACTTCCATATTTAGAATTGGGTGTAAATGAATATGACTAGGTTTATTCAATCAAGTTAAGCATTTTCATTTCTTGATTGTCCAGAAAGATTTTGACAAATCAAAACCAGAAGGAAACTAAGTAACAGGATAAGTCATGCATACTGAGATTTACCTTTTTTCCCCTTTTGTTTGAGATTAACATTTTATATATCTTTACCTTAACACGTGAGGACAACTACTGTAGTAAGACTTGAACTGAAACTAGATCAACTGTAATTTAAAATTCCATAAACATTCAATTTCTTCTAATAGACTAAGGGTCAAGAAGAGCCACAATTGTAAGTTACAGAACCAAAAATGAGAGGGAGAACAGGCATATTTAACAACCTCACCTGTAAAGGCTGTTAAGGAATGGAATAATTACAGAGCAGGTAAGTGCTGGCATGCACTGGGAAAGTGGAAAGTTCTAAATATAAAAATTAAGCATAGGTGGCAAAAGTAGAGCTAAGTTTCCATCATGGTTTTCCTAAGAGAACAAGAACTAAATGCTGTGCATGAAGTTATTAAGTACAAGATTATAGCCGTGGACACACACAGTAAAAATAGCTGCAGATAAATCAGAGTTGTACAGATGCAATCTTAAAGGGATTATTTAACATGTTTTTTGAACTTTTCTCATGCTACTCTAATGGGCTTTCTAATGAAAATCTACTTTTTGTTAAAAAAATAATGAAAGCAGGGATTTAACAGAGGAAATGAACGTCATAGAGGTGAGTCTATTAACAGCAACTTGAACAAAGTGAAAAAAATCATCTGAGCTTAAAAAGAGACTTTAAACCTGTCATACACCTGCCCTAGAGAGGAGTCCCACTACTTTTTTTTCAGTGAAGTCTGGCAATATTTATGACTGTTGTTTCAATTCTAAGATTCTTCTTTTTCTATATGATCCGTTATATTAAAAAACTGATGATGATGCTCTGATATTAAAAAAACTATTACATTCTTAGTAAGTGTAGTTTCCTCTGCAGTTTAAAGTACACCGAAGCATAAAAATGTCTAACACTAACATATCACAAGGGAATAGATATTTCATTGCATCCCTCCGTGGTGGAGAGCTGCAGAGGGAGATGAGAATTACGCATATTGAGACATATATTTTCTGCCCAGTAGTCAGTGATCACATTTTTGTAGTGTTTGAATAGCTAGAGTTTGAGCTATCTAATCTAAGATAAAGATAAGATGTTCTGCAACTAATAACTTATAATTATGCAAGTTGTAATTACTGCAATGAAGTGAAGGTGCAGTATGGAGAATGGTCTGCTGTCATCATCAAAATTAAAGATTCCTGACCATTTTCCAACATTGATATCTAACATGCTTACTATTCAAGAATGCAGATCCATAGTTAGCTCGTGAAATGGTACTCCTATGCTGGCACCCGCAGCAATTGCCCAGTTTGCTTTACAGAACATCCTGCTCCTGTCAGCACCCCTGATCAGTCTGTAAAACCTATGTGGATTCTCCTGCTTGCACACTCCTTATCTCTAAGTCCCACATAAAACATCTCAGTTAATTCCACATACCCTGACTTCAGATCCCATTATTGCTAAAATGCTGGACAAGATCCCGCCAAACTCTTTCTTCAGTATTGTCAAACTCTTGCTTCAGTAAAATCAGCTGTGTTAGACTGGTTATGTGGTATGAATAGGCTGTTCATAACTTTCCTGTGTCCTGTTAAAACATGGCGAATGGCTGAAGAGAGAACAAAAAAATATTATAAGAGCAAATTCAAGGCAAATTTCCAGTTGTGTCGCATTAGTTCCACCCTTGGTGAGACTGCCTACTTCGTGTACCAGGTAAAGGGATGTCATCAAAACAAATGCACAGGGTTTGAGAGGCACAGAGCAGCATAACGGGAAAGAAAGAGGGAAGCTTTGTTTGTAATACCTACAGCTTCTTTTATGGCCCACAAGTCATGGATTTCACAGAAAAGAAGCCTCAAAAGCTCCATATATGTTATTTTCTTTACCTTTCCTCTGAAGCAACAGCGTTACTGGCGCCAGGCATTTGGGGGGAACACTGAAGTACAGGGTCTCTGTGTTAATGGTTCTAGCGGTTTACCTGAAAATCTTGTAGATTATAAGCAGTTTAACAGATTCAGAGAAGTTTAAGAAAATGTCTTCTACTACTGTAGAGGATTCATCAAGAGTAAGAACTCTCATAGTTTTCCAGAACTTAACTTGGGGGGAAAAAAGCAGGGGTGTGATTGAACAGATCATTAAAAGAAAGAAGAAAAAGGCCATATTAAAAAAAGCACCATATAATACTACTTTGAAACTTGCCTCTCCCTTAAAGGATAGATTGGTAATTGCAGACGTGTAAAAGTCAAGACAATTGAATGCACTGATGTGAAGTCCACCTGTTTCTCACATCAAATCCAATTCTTTGAATACTGATTGCATTGTTTTCCTCTATTTTTATGCTTTTGTAGTCTTTTAGACACAGTGGAATCATATAGCAGCTTAAAACTGAAATGATTCAGTGGTGAATGGGATCCCAAGATGTTTTCGGTGTCATACACAACCTATCACACAGGTATGTACAAAGTAAGCAGACACATACAGTATGAACTCTCACAGATATTCTGTCTTCCCAAATGTGTTATATGTGATGTGGTAGTAAACAGTGCATAACAAACATCATGAGAGGCATTCTTTTACTCAACTGAAATGCCATGATCTAACTTACCACTGGGGAGGAAGTTACACTAGGGAACTTCAAAATTATAATGAAATAGCTGAAAGTGGCCAAGCCTAAATTTCCAAGGTCACGGTAACACAAGTTAAAAGGAATATATTGACCCTGACAGAGGGTCTGGTGATCAATTTAACTGAGATGGAGGTACAGGTCTGTGATTATATCGATATCTGCCTCTGAAACAGATTCAGCGAAAATTTAGTATCGAGGTTTTACATATTGCTCCATATCATAAAATCCATATGAAAGTCCTGGAATTCCAGTTTGAAAATTACTTTCAGGTTTAGATAGGTGGATTTCTTTTTAAAATGCTGACACATATAACAGTGTTAATTACTGTTTACTCAAAGCACAGCCATCCCAGCCAAAAATAGTGCTTACAACTCATGGAGTGGAAAATGAGGATTTATGATATTCTCACGAGTTAAAACAAACACAGGCATTCAGGCAATAAAATAAACAATGAATGTAAAACTCACCTAAGTTGCGGAAAGCCACAGTGTAAATAAATCCCTTTAGGTAAACTGGCTTTATGATATGTAGTGAAAGTACTTATCTTAAAATAATTGATTGTCGGTAAGCTTTACAATTGTAAAGAGAGTTCATGAACTAAAGAACTTCTATCTAGCCATCTAAAATGAGAATATCATCATCTTGTAGCAAAGAGAATAATTTTCCTCTAAAGTAATAAAAAGCTTTTAAAAACAAAAGTAAGTCTTTTTAAGGGTGTGTGAATACAATAACACTGTCATAGCTCTAAGCTGTCAGGGATATTTGTCTGCATCTCTGATCTCTACATTCCCAATTTACCAATGTTGTTGTGATTACCTTATGATATCTTTCATAATGGTCAGATCTTGAATTTAATTCCATCGAAGTGTTTAGGCCTTACTTTTTTCCCAGAAAAAATGTTCCTGATTTCTATTCAATTTTTTATTCTTTAAACTACAGAAACAATAGATAAATGCTGATAAGTATTTATAGAAACAGTAAAGATGTGGCATATCTAAGATTTTTTTTCTACATGAACATTCTGACATGACAATTTTCCTTTATACTCTATTTTTTAAATTTTGCCAGAGAGTAAACACCCCTGTTATTCTTGTACAGATTTTTTTTTTTAATCTCATCCACTACAGCAGTGATTTTAAACTCAGATCTGCTGAGTGCAAAATGTGATGTGGTTTTGGTTTTTTTTTAAAATATAAGTTCCAGAGTATGAAAAGTAGAAAGAGAAATTTGAAATGATTGCTTAACACAGTAATGCTTCCTACCTTATACTACTGATACTCTACTGTCTCCAGGCCTACTTGGAGTCCCATAGGGGTTATATCATAGAATCATATAATAAAATGTTGGAAGGGACTTCAAGAATCACCTGCTCCAAACTTTCTTGACAAAAGCATTGTCTAGACAAGATGGCCCAGCACCTTGTCCAGCTGAATCTTGAAAGTGTCCGATGTTGAGGAATCCACCACTTCCCTGGGGAGACTATTCCAATAGCTGATTGTTCTCACTGTGAAAAATCTTCCTCTTCTGGCCAGCTGGAATTTCCTCAGAAGTAACTTGTTGCCATTACCCCTTGTCTTTTCCATGTGACTCCTTAGAAAGAGGAAGTTTCCATCTTCTTTGCAGCCACCCTTTAAATACTGGAACATGGTGGTCAGGTCTCCCATACACCTTTCCTCAAGGCTGAATAAACCTGATTCTCTCAGCCTGTCCTCACATGGCAGGTTTCCCAGTCCCTTGATCACCTTTGTGGCCTCTTCTGGCTCCTCTCCAGCCTGTCCAGGCCTTTTTGTATAGTGGGGACCAAAACTGAGCACAGTATTCCAGGTGTGGTTGAACAAGCACTGAGTAGAGTGGGATGATGATTTGTGTCTCTTTGTTAGAGATTCCTCTGTTGATGCAACCCAGCATCCTACCGGCTTTCTTTGCTATCGCAGCTCACTCATGTTGAGCTTGTTGTCCACCAGGACCCCCAGGTCCCTTCCCACATTGCTGCTCCCCAGCCAGGTAGATCCCAGCCTGTGCTGCACTCCTGGATGATGTTTTCCCAGGTGCAAGACCTTACACTTGTCCTTGCTGAACTTCATAAGGTTCTTGTTAGCCCACTCTTCCAGCCTATCCAGGTCATCCTGCAGGGTGTCTCTGTCCACCCCCACACTCAGTTTGGTTTCATCAGTAAACTTCATCAGGGTACACTTGATATCATCATCCAGATCACTTATGAAGATACATTAAACAACATTGAGCCCAATATCAATCCATGGGTGACTCAACTTGTGCCAGGTTGCCAGTTTGAAAAGGAGCTATTTACCACCACCCTCTGAGTGTGGCCTGTCAGCCAGTTCCCCATCCACTGCACAGACCACAATGAAGATTTTGATTTTTGGACTCAAACTGCAGTGAATTTCTGAAGTAAAGCTTTTTATTACATAGATTGCTTTTACTCAGTGATAAAGAACATGATTGTTTCTAGAGAGACAAAAAAAGTCGTAACTTTATGGTATTTGAGTACAACTGCCCATTACAGAGTGAAGAGAACAGAGTTTTTGCTTTGGTGGATGAAAAGTTACTACATTCTCACCTTTTACAGCAGGTGTGTCGATGTGAGAGACTGAAATGTCCTATGACTGTCTCAAAGCTTGCTTGTGTCTGTGCAAACCTCCAAGACAAGCTGCTGTGGCTGTGAATTGGTCTGGGGAGTGTCACCCAGGGGAAGCAGGAACGTACTGAAGGACACCACCCCCCCCATTTCTCAGTGGTTGCATTGTCAGGCTCCTTAGATAAACCTCAAAGGGGCAGAGTGTACTGAGCTGGCCCCATCCTGTAGCCATTTGTGGCCCTGTTGTGTAGGCCAGACCCCATGCCTGCATTGCTAATGCACTGACAAGAGGCAGCTAACTTAGTATGGAGTCATTAGTGAAATACGGATGGAAGATGTAGCTTAAACATCATAAAACATGTCTATCCTGAATCCATATTTTTCTTTGTGTGTGGGCAAGACAACAGGGCCACAGAGACAGTTGTCTGACCCTGCGACCTGATGTGTGACCTTGCTCATGAATCAATGAAGCAAGGGGAAACTCCCTGAGCTTCTCCCTTGAGCCCTGGCCAGGCTTGGGGGGAATCTAATGTGAGACTGAAACCAGATATTTTCACTTAAAACAAAGGTGCCAGCTGTTCTGGCCTGTCGATCTCTGGTCGATAAGGCTGGACCCGCTCGCAGCGACTTTGGCAGCCTCACCTACGGGTGGAGGCACCGCGTAGGATTTCCCCCTTGCCGGGACAGGCTCTGCCAACCCTCGCTGTGACCGGGGCTGCCCCGCGACTGCGGGTCTGGGTGATGGTAACGTGTGCACGTGGGGATGGATCTTTCTTAATCACTCTTCTCTCTCTCAGGTAGTAATGATCTGACGCATTATCCTGTATTTTCTTATTTAAGTGCATTATTCTGTCTTTTCTTACGGTGTGTTCTGTATTATTCTGTTACATTTAGTTATTTCCAGTAAAATAAACCTGCACTTTTCACTCTGGTGTCTGAGTTTAATTGGTATCCCTAATCAACAAAACAGACCTACAACAATCATCTAGTCCAACTCCATTGATGTATTTATTTTTTTTAAAAGCAGGTTAGCTCACCTTACAAAGAGTATAAATGTTTCATAATATCAAGAGCATGCAGGAAAACCAGTGGAACTGAATCATACCTGAAGTGAGGCAGGTGCTGACATCCATACTGCTTGTCTTGTATCAAAAGGAAAAAATCTGTAATACTAGTAATTGCCATGTAATGTAAAACTTTCATTAAGTGATCTGTAAGAGTTTGAATACCTATGGAATGCCAGGTAATTAATGGTAGCAGTATTTATCAGTGTTTTGTATATCTCAGAGTGAAAACAGTAACTAAGGTTATTAGGTACAATAAGTTTAAAATAAATCACTTGACTCTAACCTCTAGCAATTATATTCAGGAAACCACAGTTCCAATGGCTGTGAGAGCAAGGATATGTGATCAGGGAAATTTCATGACCCCTGAATTTATTCTGTGCTAATGTCCTAATAATTGTTATCTTTATTTTAAAAATATCTTATACACCAAGAGACACACTACATCCCCTATAAAACCTGAATAAATGATCTTTTCACAAGGCCCACTATTTGTAAAATTTGTTACTATGTCACAATAATTGATCCACAGTACAAAACTAATATAAATAGCTATTTGACAGAACAAAGATACTTATAAAGACTTGTAATAGAACTGGCAATGAATTTCTTATGTTGAATGGAAGCCAAATAAATCTTAGATTTTAATATAAGGTGCATATCATGATCATAATTGCATATGTGGCATGGCAGAGATCCCATGTATAGCTCTATTACTGCCTTGCCAAAAAGTCATTAGCAGTTCAAAAAGAATTCAAAAAACGTCGTTAAAACAACATATGAAGCTACTTTTGAAGCTAAAAAAGCAAGACATGTATACACTGGCTAAACTAGAAATTAGAAAGCAATGTCTTAGGACAGTAACAAAGTGTTACCAAAGGATGTAAATACTTCAATAAGTGAAAGAAAGAGATTAACAGGTCCACAGAAGTATGAACACTGACAAGTTTAACCAATAAAAATAAAGGTCTTGAAAGAAGAAAAATAAAAGAAAGGGAAAAAAAATAAGAAAAACCTTATGATAGGGAAAATGCCTTAACTTTGAAACAATAATTTATGGAAACCAGAAGAAATTATCTAATTTGCATCATTTAAGTAATATGCTTAAATCAAAACCCTAAAAAACATATTGCTCCTGCTCCCCCTGCAATGCAACTGGAAGGAAGCTGACAAGCTGACCTGCTTTTCTGTCTCCAGCAGCCCTTATTTTGCGCTGGTAAAATACCCCAAGCCCTAGTACTAATATCAGAAACTACTAGACTCGAGTAAATAGCTGAAAAAAGGGAATAGTATAGTATAAGAAATTATTGCTTTCTTATACCTGTTGCTATTATACCTTAAATAGCTATTATATCCATCAACTTGACTTTGGGCGAGATTAAACCCTTCCAATATTTCAGATGCATAAATTTCCTGTATAAAAGTTATGGTAATTATCATGCAGCAGCAGAGGCACTGAAAAGAGAGATAATTCCTACAATATATGTTATTTTTGAGTGCCTGAAGGCTAGAGGGCTAAGCATAATGAATACATGTTGATTACTTAGCTACATTTTTCCTCCTTTTGTAACATGTCTACTGGAATATTGTAATACACCTTGTTCACTGAAAATCTACACAAACAAGTCAAAGGTGATTTTTCTCACAAACTGCAAAGGACAAAAAATACATATGGAGCAGAACTTAGTTAGCCTCTCAAGAGTTATCTTCAATCAACATACCACTAAGGAAACTAACTTAGAGCAGAAGGAACAGGTGTATGTAACAGCAACATAGATGATTTGTTAAATAGAAAACTTCTCAGGGATTTTCCAAACCAGTTGTCATCACTAGCAATTCTATCTGTTGTTTACATAGAAAAGTGTTAGTAGGAAAGCATTTTTAGCTGCTTTAGAGGATACAATGATTAAAACCAGCAGAGCTCATACTATATGGCGTGTCAAGACTTTCTTGTGTACCGGCTTTCCCGGTGTCAATTGTCTCCATGCTATTGTTTGAGAACTATTGTCATAGAAAAACATTTCTTTTATTCTAGTCAAAATTTCTTCCTAACTTTTCTGTTTTATCACTGATTTACAACTACATTTACAGCTAGTATTTAAGTAACATCTTTGTTGTAGTTGAACCCCAAGAAGTCACAGAACCTTCAGTGTGATATGACTGCTCATTACAGACCTCTTACCACTCTTTAGTTCATCCCAGTTCAACATTTCCTTCATTGATGAAAAATGCTACTTCAGATAATTTTATTTCTCTTAAAAGTTCTTATTTTTCTACGCCTTCACCCTGACTATTCTGGCAGTGTTGCCTGTTCTTGCAGAGATGGCCTCTCTTTACTAAACTTCAGGGTGACAAGAGACCTTCCTGATTTGTGGTGGTGAACTACGCAAAAATTTGTGATCTTCCATTACATGACATTACATCCCAGGCAATTGTAATGAAGGCAGTAAGGAGAGAATAGAGGAATCTAATGTAAAAATGTCCAAGTTTCAGTGTACATTATGTGTTTTGTCACTTGGATTATTCATCTATTAAATTTCATTGTAATTGTCTAATTATTCCTATAGGAGACAGCCTTCTACATTCTGTTCAGTTGGCTCCACCAGAATTAAATTTCTATTTTGTGATTAATTTAAATTTTGATTTAATATCTTCAATCATTAAAAAATCCCCCACAAACATTTGAGGAAGCTTCATATAAAAGATTAAGGAATTTTCCCTGATAAAGATTGTAATTGACAAGAGATAAATTAATCTTATCTAAAAAAAGCACACACAACTGAGATCTTAGTCTTTTGAATAGGACCAGTGTTTTGCAAATAAAGGAGTATCAGCAAGATTACGTGGTAACACTACGCTCTCGCTTAGACTAAGACAAGACATAGCAGGAGATATTCAATTAAGAAATAAGCTATAAGTTATGGAATTTCATTGTTTCTTAAATATCAGGACAGAAAGCTCTGAAATCAACAATTTTCCATGCCTTAAACCATATGGTTATATCTGCATAGAGCAGACTGAAGAGATAGTATATGACCATGAGAGAGAATTATTTGAGACTATATATTTTCATAGGCAACAATGACATTGGAACATGGTGAATTTGGAGAATAATGGATTTCTCAGCTTCTGAGGGATATTACATATAAAAACATTGAGATTTCCTAGAAATGTCGTTGGTTAAAAGTAAAGTTTGTTGATGAAACAGGACATGAAAGGCAGGAAAAAATGTTAAGTAAAGCTTGTAAGTAAGATCAGATGACAGTACATCTTCTTAGACCAACATTTTATGCCTGAGTGCTGCCTGACACATTCCTACATTTGAGGGTTAGTAGCTAAATGAAATTAGAGTGCTTTCCATTTGTTTCTTAAGATGACATGCAAAAATAATCTTATTCAAGATTTCTTCCCAGGAAGGCATCTTAGATTATGGGGCACCACCTCTCTCTATGTCCATCTAGGTAAAATATAAACTTGGAGAGTAGATATTCTAAATTCTCACTGTGTTAGTAACTAGTTAAATATATTGACAACAGAGCAATTTAGTTTGAATTTTATTGTTGTATATTTTTTCTACTTTGCAAATCACTCAATCATTAGTTTGCAAATCACATGAAAGAAATGTTTACAAAAAAGAGTAAAACACAAGTGTTTGTTTCACTGACCAACTATTAAGGGAAGGAGGAATGTTATCAACGGGTAAAAACAACAAATAAAATCAGTGCAATAAAATATATTTTCCACATCTTAAAATTTTTGGTAATATTTGTTTTTTTTAATTGTTAGAAAATATTTGTAGGTCTTATGCTTCCCTTTAAATTTAAATCAATAATATTTTTTCTCTTTATTTTTTTGCCCCAGAAATATTCTATGATAACCTCAACAGACATAAAAAGAATGTTCTCTCCTTCAGGTGATACAAGTTATTAGTCCCTTCAGAAAAGTTTTTTCCTACACAAAGTGAAACCCCAAAGCTATCTCTAACCTCATTTAATCCTTTCAATACCTTGATAACCTGCCCTGCAGTATTTTATCTTTATCACAGTCTTGAAAGAAAATGCTTTGGTCTGCAACTTTTCATGGCAACAAAATTGCACTTCAGACTTGTGTTATAAGACATGACACTGTAACGTGTGAAACATGAATTATTGAAAAAGTAAAGGAGTTCTGAAACAGAACCTCTTTTCCAAAAGCAAAACTTAAATCCAGGTTTGCAGGCTAGATACCCTAAACATCAAAGCCAGCCAAAACATGACCTGCAGAGAGATGAGTCAGGCTATCTCAGGTCACTTTCTGACAAGATTTGTAGACTCCAGCTGTACCATGATTTTTTCACTGAGAAAGACAACAAAACAGATAGTTGCAGATCCATGTTTAAAGCCTTCTAATAACTCTTTCTCTCTCTCATCTCCACTCCATCTATGACACAAGCTAATGATACAATAAGTGGAAAAAAACCCAACGCTGTCCCCAAAAGTACACAGAAAAACCACACTCCTGCACTACCACCCCCTGGAAAAACAAAAACCAAAACCACTCCTGGAAGAGCTCACAGACCCTACAGTTTTGAAACATTAGGATTAATAGGTAAACTTAGAAGTATTTAATTCACATAGAATATATAGTCAAATCCAGCGGAGTGAACAACACAAGTGGCCCCTCCCCTCTAGGACTGGCTGAGAAGAGCTGCCCCGGTTTCCTTTCCAGAATTTACCAGGAATGAGGATGAGCACTAACCTCTCACGGGCACACACAAGGTCTGTACAAGCACAGCTGCCTGCAAACAGGTTAACATAGACAGGAGAAGAGTAGCTTCACAGGCACCCACTTAAACCAGGGACAGCATAAGTAATCCAGTTCTGTTTCTCAGGACTCTCAAGGAGGAAAACCCGTCCCAGGTCTCACCAGTGTCTGTCTCCCAGGAGATCCATCTGCCTGGGGTCCCAATTTCAGATCCTCTCTCCCATTAACAAGTTCCCAGACCCTTGGTTTCCCCACTAACCATCACCCAGACTCTCCTTGCCAGTTAGTCTGCCTTGAATTTTGCTACTGGGTCACACATGCAGAATAGTAGAGCACAGTCACACAGAAAGCAGTTAAATGTTGAGTTTAGCCAGAAAATGAGAGATGATCAGCTGCAGCATTGACAAGACAAGCACACTACAGCCTCTTTTATGCCCCTTTCTCTTCATTCCTCTTCATTTCTTCCATCCCAGTTCACCCCTATCTCTCCAGTTCCAAGCTCTTTCTTCTCTGTTTAAACATTCCATAGTAATTTCTGTATAATCCCCAAATTCTTGTTCAAAGACAGAATGTCCCTTTCTACCCCTCTCCAGGTCCACCTTTATGCAGTCATCCCCCCTAGTTTGTGCAGCATCCCTGTGTGGAACTACCATGGCAGATTTGGCAATAGGAATAAAGGCTTAGCTGTTCAGGGTAAAGGCTGAGCTGTATCAGTCTTGCTCATTTTAGTAGTTGATTCAGAGGCCTTTTACCAATCATCAGGCCTGGCATAAAGGACACAGCCAGCATAAAGATGAACAAATAATCAAACTGTATTTGATACAAAAGCGTCAGTACATGGGTGAGCACTGGGGGTACAAACAAGTCAATCAGATTATACATAATTGACATCAACCCCACCAACCCCAACACCACCACCACATGACCAACAGTGGGTGGAATAAATGGTGAAATGCAGTCTCCCATAGAAGGGACAGGAGACAACAAGCCAAACACATCAGACCAAGGAAGCCACACACTGAATCTCTGCACAGCCCACATTTACACAAGCCAGACCTGACTGGAGCCCAGTCCCAGGGAGGCGGGAGGTCCTTCCCCAACAGGGAACTCTGCACAGGGCATCCCCCTCACACACAGACACTGCCCCTGCCTGCGAGGGGTCCCAGCTTTTATCCCTAAGTGGGACACCTGACCTTTGGTTACTTAATGTGGGACCCCTGGGGCTCATTCACCCAATGGCTCTCCCTGCCAGGCTGGCCCACCCTGGAGGGAAGCTTAAAGGTGAACTCGCCGCCCCTTTGTGAAGGGCTGTGGGAATCACCCGTATGTCAACCTTAATCTGGGGCTTGGGGTTGAAAGCCCAGCATTTCAAGAGGGACTGGGATTCTCACCTCATTATTGCATGTCTGATCACTGCTTGCTCTTTGCATTTATTTTGTCCAGCCATTAGTCAGTAAGAGTGCAGAAGAGTGAACAACAATGCATGAGCATTTTCACATTTTATTTTTTTACCGAAGTCCTTTAGATTTTATGTGGTAAGGCTTAAAACCAAATTCCTTCAGATTGCGTGATGCATTCATGAGATCTGTAAGACTGAGAGTTTACAAAAGACAACAGTTGTCACAAACAGTAGCAAATCAGGGATGCAAGGAATTATATACTTAAGTATACTATGTATATAGAAATATTAGGGACTTCAAAGACATTAAAATCTATCTAAGTGGAAATAAACTGATACGTCTAATAGGAATACTTAAGAAAATAATGACTATTTAATGAACTCAAAGACAGCAAAACTTTCTTGAGAAGTTTTTAATTTTAAATTTGCTACAGTAACGAACAAAAAGCTTAGTACAAATATCACAGACAGCAGAGTGTGCAAGCAATTAATGCCAAGTGATTTTTCCTCCTCTAGACAATTAAAAATATCTTTTTGACTAGATGTCATACTTCTGAATGTGAACTTACCTCAGATTTATTATCATAGAAACTTCTCCATCAATATTATTTGTAACTAACCCAAGAAAGGACCGTGAAAAAAAATTAATTTAAAAAAAAAAAAAAGAAGAAAAACTAGGTTAAGTGCTAAATCACATGAAAAGTATTAAAAGTATTAATATATTTGATCTAAACCCCAAAGTTCAGAGGAAGAAAGAGAAAGAAAATGGTACTAGAGTGAAATCAAAAATGGACTTTTAATCCTTTGTCCACTAACTTCTTTCTTTATTTTACCTTGAGATGGATTTTTTTATACATTTTCACCTAACTATAATGAAGTGGATAACTGTCCTTCATGCTTTTCAAGAACAAAGTAAGCAATTATTGCACTTTCCGATTAAAAAAAAAAAAAAAAAAAAGAGAAAACCTCTTTGAAAATTCATAGAAATTCTAGTTTCTACATTTTTGTTTCCTAAAAGATAATCTTAAATATTTGCTATATTTTTCTGGAATAAGCATCTTCTTTTTAACATATATTGTAACGGTGGGACATTTTACATTTGTTTTAATATTACAGTACTTTCACCTAATTTTTAATAATGATTCTTGCATATCAGGCTCATACCCTGCAAGTGCTTTGGGATTTTCCAATGTTCACCTTGGAAATGCTGAGTGAGTGTCTATACTCCTCTTGAATAGTGGACTTTAACAACTATTGAGACTGGCTTCCAGCTCTAAAATGGTAGGAAATTTGGGGAGTTCAGATTATGTCTTAAAATGGTGACTGTTTGTGTCATCCTTATGAAGTAACAGTTCTAAGATGGGACCAGGTCAGAAAATACATACCGATTCAGCACGTACATATGTATGCATGTTTTACTCGCATCCCAGTGTTCCTGCTGGGCTTCGATGGAACTCTACCCATGGGGTACAGAAACAAAATTGATTTAGAGGCATGTAGTGCTATTTCTATTCTCTCCGGGATTGTGTTTTCTTAATGTATAAGATTGTGCTTTTCAAAACAAGTATTTCCAACATGGTTGGGCTTTGTTAACACTTCTAGTTTGCAGAGGGCCATTCTGGGTGCTTTTATGCCAGAGTACTCTTAATCCACAGGTTAAATATTTCTGCGCGTCCTTTAGCCTTTGTACATGATTTTCTGGCCCTAATGTGAAAGTTGTTTCACTGAGAAGTGGGATGAGTTTTCCCACATTGAACTCAATACGGATGTGTTCCTGTAGCAAACTCTGTTTCTGCCAAGATTCTTCTTTCAGTGCCCCATGTAGTTTTGGACTTCAATGTTCCAGCATGGTATTTCTTTGCTTCTTTTAGTCTATGCCTGATATGAGCACACTCCAAGCTGCACTCCAGGAAGCCAACTGCTAACAGAGCACACTAGCTTGTTTCTGCAAGTATGCACACCTACTAGAGCATAAGGGAGGCATATTTTATCGGCTGCTCCTGTTCCGCATTCCCTGTCTCCTTTGCATCCTTCTCTATCTAAACTGTCTCTAAATTAATCCAAGAAATTGAAAGCTATACGGGAGTGGAATTTGTAAATCAGCAACAAAAAGTGTAACGCTTCATACGGACATTGCAGTCATATCAAAACAGTTTGTCTTTCTCTTCCCTTGCTCTCTTTCTTTCTAAAACTCTGTTGCTGAGACTAGCACAAAGGTGCCATCACTCAGTGAATGCCAGCTCATCTATGTAAGAAGCAAAGGACAATGTAATTTTAAAAAATCCTATATATATCTCAAAGAAGAGACAAAAAACATGAAAATAAGAGAAAGAAAAGCACAGAAAACTCACAAACAGCTGCATTTTTGAAGGACACGCAAATATTCCCAGTGAGCATGGTGAACTCTTTTAGTACATTATCGCCTGCTAAGATCTCCAAATTAAAAAGTTTTAACATTTTTTATAGGACTTCCATCAAAAGATGTGGAAGTGAAACAAAAACATTCTCTTTAATTAAGTATGTGCTTTCCTTCAGTAATTACTTTCCAACTCTATCAAAATTTAGAAAACCTATCCACAACTTCCATCTTTAAATTTGGATGTGTGTTTATATCTTTTACTTAAATTAGTCTAAAGGTTTTATTTTTAGCTGGTGATGACTAACCTAGAAGAAGCACATGTTCTGTCATGCTGGAGATCTCTCATGTAGATGCCACACTGTAGTTCTGTGAACAGACCATGAATTTCTAGGACAGTGCCTTCAGATGCTGTGAAATTCTGCCAGCAGTTGGCCCAAGTCTTCAGGACTATTTTCACCCTTGAAGCACAGTTTGTTGCTTGGCTTCACTGCTCCTGTCTACAAAAGTTACTTCAAAGATGATATAAGAGAAATGTCTGCTCAAAGCAAGTCTGCCTTCCCCCCGGTACTGCCATGGAGCTATTTTGGCTGAAATAAAAGTAGTCAGGTACACCTGTAGTACCATAGTACCATTGTTCAGCCCCACAGAAATCTTTTGCCTTGAAGGTGATCCCAGCTCACATAAGGAAGAGGGATGAGGAAGCAAAACCAGAGGAAGCAAGGAAATTTCAGTGTTAAGTCCTTATCTCAGAACGTTAAGCATTTCCAAAATGATGTAACATAACTTTAACAGACAATATGGCCTGTACAAAGTATACAGCAAATTTAAATACTAAATGTGACCTTTGGGGGAAGATCTTCATTCAAATAGACATTTGAAAAAAATACTTTTAAAAGTCCATTAAATTGTGCCTATCTTGCCACAGCTTTTCTCAGATCAAAATTGTGTTGAACACTCACAATAGCCTTCATATCAATTGTGTGATTATGGATTTTCATGCAGAGTGTTACACAGCATGCTTTTAAAAATCAGATCTGAAGGTTAAGCCTGCTCACATATGGTGACAAGAAGGATATGGAAGTAATGTTATTGCTAGTGCACAAAACTACTATTAGGGAATCCAGAACTTTCACAAACATTTTATACAGCATTAAGTAATATATGTATATCATAACCTATGAGATTAGATGATGACATGCATGTTTTTCATGCATTTTAAGAAAATTTTGTTTTCAAAGTCTAAAAAAAGAAGAAAATTGTAGAAAATATTTGTTAAGACAAATGTTACTAATAAATATATGAAAAAGAGAGACTTCATATTTGCACTTATTCTGCAATGTACCTGACTGGCTATGTTTTAAATATACAAATTCAGGTTTTAGCAGATATTTTTTCTAGTTGGTTTTTTGGGGTTTTTTGTTTTGTTTTTTTTCTTTCCTGTGATCCTCATTTAAATCCGATATGCATGTTCACTGACAATAAGAAAAGCGTGGAAGCAATCCTCTAGTTCTGACATATGTAACCAATCCTATGTTAAAGAATTTTTTCATTACCTTCCCTTCTATTGTTATACGTCCATCCTCAGGGCACATTTCACATTTATAAAACACATCTGATGGATCACAAATCACCCTCTGGTAAGGGCTTTTCACTCCTCTAAGTATAGGGGAAATCTAGGGAGACAAATCTCCTGGGCAGACATGAAGACCACTGAAATCAGAGATGTTTGGAAATTCAAACATTTTTTAAAATTAGACAATTTTCCTGCTGTATAGTTTAAGCAAGGTAACATGCTACAGTAGAAAGAATGAATATCACTAAATCGTAATAATGTATTGAACAAAAGACATTAAGAATTATCACTTCAAATGTAATATCTCTTTTTAGACTAAGTCTCTCATCTACTCCTGAAGGAAAGTGAGAAGATGCTTTAATAATTCAAGAGTGCAGTTATTCGGGGAGGCTGATCTATTTGACTACTAAAGCACTGATGACAAGGATGTCTCTACTTCTCTTTTTTCATCTCCTGCTTTTCTGCCCTTCCTTGACAAGCCCATGTATGACTGTTTAAAATGATACTGTGAATTTGAGAACTGCTGTTCTTCTGATCAAAAATTCTTACTTATTGACAGGAAAAAAGTTTTGTTGGTAAAACAGCTAACTCAAAAAAAGTAGCAAGCAATTTGAGATGCTTAATGTTTCTAATTGTTAATGCGCATAGAGCCCGAAGTTACTGTTCCAAATCTGGGGCAGGGGAAGGCATAGTTGCAAATACTTACCTGAAATATACAGGAGCCCAACTCAGTGAATCTACCACCTTGCTACTGAACTAACAACAAAATTGCTGCTATAAATAAATGTGACCTAAAGTACTATATTTATGGCAGTGATAAGCTATATGTATACATTTATATAGTTGTCGTGGTTTAACACAAGTCAGCAACTAAGATGCATACAGCTGCTCGCTCACTCCCCTCACAGTGGGATGGGGAAGACAACTGGAAAAGTACAAGTGAGAAAACTTGTGGGTTGAGATAAAGACAGTTTAATAGGTAAAGCAAAAGCTGCGTGTGCAAGCAAAGCCAAACAAGGAATTCATTCACCATTTGCCATCAGCAGGCAGGTGCTCAGCCCTCTCCAGGAAAGCAGGGCTCCATCATGCGTAATGATTACTTAGGAAGACAAACGCCACCACCCTGAATATTTCCACGACCCCTTCCTCCTCCTTCTCACAGATTTATATGCTGACCACGATGTCATATGGTATGGGATATCCCTTTGGTCAGTTGGGGTCAGCTGTCCGAGCTGTGTCCCCTCCCAGCTTCTTGTGTACCCCCAGACCACTTGCTTGTGGGGTGGAAAAGGCCTTGACTCTGTGTAAGCACTGCTCAGCAGTAACTAAAACATCCCTGCAATATCAACACAGTTTCCAGCACAAATCCAGAACATAGCCCCATACTAGTTACTATGAAGAAAATTCACTCTGCACCAGCCCAAACCAGCACAATAGTTTTAAGCTGTCCCAAGTCAGCACATCCAAACTTCTTCTGAATGGAAATTCAGAGAAAAAGTATTTTTAAAAACAGAGATAGGATATTTCCAGGGCCTAGGCATTGAGTCAGTACTTCGTTCCAAAGATACAGACTGGAAAATATCTCAACTCTGTGCCTGTGATGAAGCATTTAGGGTTCATCAAACTAACATTTCCCAATAAAATCTTTTATTGGGAACTTCTTCATATTCTTATTGTACACTAACATGATTTCTGTTTTCAAAAGTACACTGTATATCATAAGCTACTATTACTTAAAATGGAAAGACGTTGTTACAGGGCTGTATTATTAGCTGGCCAAAACCAAAGAGAGAAAAAAAATCCCAAAGAAAAAAAAGGAAAAACTTTAGGAGTACAGTCCCTTCAGTCCTGTCTGCATCTATTTTCATATTCATGATATGTTCTCAGAAGAAGGAAACCTATAGTCAGATATAAAGCTGTTTGCAAGGTTTTGGACCTCTCAGCTAGAAACACACTGGTTTAGTATTTTAAATGTAAAAATATTTAATGAATATGGTTCATCTACAACAGTGCAAGGACATTTTCTTCTGAACAAAGTGTCTTGCTAGGATATTATAATAAAGTGAAAACAACAGAAAATAAATCTACCATATACATTTAGAACACCTTATAAGACATATCACTTGATTAACCTTAAAAGTGTTACTGGAGACTAAAGTTTGTATCTCAGGATACTGAAAATGGATGATGTGCTAGATTGAACTGAATCTCCATTACAGTTACTTCCAGGTGATGTTCCTAAATAAAGAAAAAAAAGATGGATTTTTGTGACACTAATACACATTCATCTGCCTACCCATTTGTTCTTCTAATAAATATAAATATGATTTAAATGTAAATATTAATATATTTTGAAGTAACATGAGAATTATTCTATAACAATACTGCAACTGATTAGTTCAGAAAACAATGCCATTAACTATCCACATTTTCCCACAAAGATGATAATATTCTTGTAAATGACTTTTAATTTTGTGGAAAATCTGGGAAAACTAATGACTAGGAATAAAATGTCCTTTTTGCCATGTGGCAAAATTTCTCTGTCCAACAGAGAATTCTCTGTCCAACAGAGATACCTAATGAGCTAAATATCAGTATGATAACAAAAAATTTGAATGCTTAGAACAAATTAATAACTACTGTGATCTATAAGAAAAATATTGGATATACGTGTTCAGTTTTGCTTTTATGCAGTTATTAGATGCCAGCACGTTACAGTGAAAATAATTTTCACAGGATTGAGGTATCTGGCCAACATGTTTTTCACTAAACATAGATCTGTTAATGGCATATCTTTAAGAGTAACAATAAATTTTAGAAAACTTAGAAAATCTGTACTCTGTCAATTAACAGCACTGAAACTCCTAGGCAGACCTTCCCAGGGTAAAGCAGATCCACCTTTAACATTTAATGGCATCAACCATGATACAAAATAATTTTGGTTCTGTCTTCCATACTTTTCATTCTGTGTTGATATATAACATTGCTGTATTTAAAAGCAAAATATTACACTAAATATATTAAGGGTTGGATAGTAGAGCAAGATTAATAATTCCATAGGATTTCAAGGAAGAACTATAAACAAGTATTTAAAAGTTTTAGCTAATGTGGTCCATTGCGCAGTATGTCTTGCAATAAGGTTGTATATCTAAAATAAAACATATGTTGAGAAAGATATTTAACTTTCATTTATGATCTCTTATCCACTTATTGAGCAAGTTACTCGTCCTTTTAAATTATTCTATTCGTTTATTAAAATTAAACTGTAATATTACTATTAAAACTTGCACCATTTTCTTTCTGAATGTATTCAGCATCAGATTCTGAGGAACAGATTCACATATGTCTTTGCCTGGATAAAAACCACTTCTGTCTGACAAAGATTGTATTCTGATGTAAATAATATGTGATGGTAACATTGCTTCCTAAACTTGACCTTAATAAGCTAAATTAGCCAAAACACTAATTGTAGTAAAGATTTCTAGATTTTTTTTTTTTTCCGATGCTTTTCTCTTTCTTCCAATGTTGGTTTTGAGTGTGGGCATCAAAACTACTTATGTGATTCTAGTATGGATCTCAATAGCATTGTAAATTATTGACCACACTACTTCAACTAATTTCTCTAAGAAGTCAAGAAACATTTAACCTCCCTTTTTAGCCATTTCATTCCTTACATGTTTTTTATTAACTTTTCATCCATTGGGATGCCTAAGAATAAATTCCAAAAATTGGACTTTTTTTTTTTTAATATTGAGTCATACTGTACAGTGATCTGACATGTCAGAAACCAAATTGCTCTGTAGAACTAATTCTTCTAATTACCCAGCATTTTAGCACTAATGCTTTAAAACGATAATGTTTTACAACTGCTGATTTATTAAAGTATGGACTAAGTCACTGAGCCTAGTCCTCATTTTTACCTGGATGAGATTTGAGTTAATCTAGTTCGCCTAAACATTTCCTGTTTTCTCAGCACTTCCTGCAACACACAGGCTGCCAAATATTGTGTATATTTAAAATACTGGAGATCTCTTTAATAAATATAATAGTATAGTGACTATTATAATGAGGGTAGATATATACTTCTGAAATATTTTGGTCTATTTACATGCAAACGACAAGAAATTAACGTGTACACATACCTTATTCTGCTTTATTTAGTGATACAGACAATCTCCGAGCTGTCTGCAGAAAAGTTCTGCAGTGGTAAAGAACATGCTCCCAGTATAATACCCTGCATCAGTCAGTGAGAGTATAACAGTGAGATAGGATAATTTTCTGAGACAATAACTCTCCTTTCCAATTCTAAGTTTTGAATAATTTCTTAAAAATATTTTACTACATGTACTGAAATAACCAAGACTCATAACTGACAGTAAAAAATTGCTTTTCAATGCATACACACTATGTAATATAACTAAAATTTAACAAGAATAAATTGTCCAATAGAAGAAATTAGCTTTGCCCCAGGGCACTGTATCCTTAAAGATACGTAAAATTTTATCTCTTTTCCAAAAAGCCAGCTTAACATTCCAGGCATGTCTCCGAACATCTACTCTACAATGACTGAAAGTGAAGATGAGTTAATCCAATAATGAAAATCAAAGAATGATTCTTCTTCTGAACCTTCATTTTTAAGAAAAACAAACAATACCCCCTCCCCCTCCCCCCCAAAAAAAGAAAGCCCTAACATTTTTGTTTTCTAAAATTGAAGGAATAAACTTGAAGCAGCAGAGGTTTACAGTTCTGAGCTGTGACAAAATTGAATGCCATACTTTGTCCATTAATACATGGTATATATTTTTCTATGTTATTTACATAAGAACCCTTCTTGCCTTATTTTAGCAAACGATCTGGGGAAGAGAAGTTTGCTGGCCTTTTTCATACAGAAATACCAACACAGTATATTCTGTTCAGGCATTAATGTTGGGGTTTTGTTGTTGTTGTAGTCATTGAAAATCCTTCACCTGTATTACTCTTTAATCAGTGTAATTAGACCGCTTCTGTTTTATGTAACTGCCCTCCTCTTGTCCCTGCAGTTCAGCAGTTTCTGATCCAGGAAATATTTTCATGTTAGATAAACTTTGCTTCTAAATTTCTGAAGGTCTATTTCTGCAACTATTTATATTTATTAACTGACTGTGTATCGAGGTAGCATTTCAAACCATTCAGTTAAAATCCCCACATTTCGTATAGTACTTAGATTAATGTTTGGTTTAGAAAAGTTTAGATGTGTTATAGATTTCCATTCAAATACACAAAGCTTTTTTACCTGGAACATTCTCTTTCATTGTATAACTCAGATATCTATAATTCAAGGAACCTTTCCAAAACATGCACCTGATTTTCCTAATTAGAGAAAGTTTAAAAAAAAACAAACAACAGAACCCCCAAACCACTTCAAACCCAAACACCCCCCACCCCGAAAAAAACTCCTCCAAACAGAAACTTTGGAGGGGAAAAAGAAAAAAATTGCTCAGGAAGTGAGAGAAAACTGATGTAAAGATGGTGTTGGAACCTTTGAATCACTGATAAGATGCTGATACATGAATATAAATCTATATATAAAAGGGACATGTTTATCAAGAGCCAGCCAGTCGACTTGAGACATTCGGTGTAGTACTTGCAATAACAGACTGAGTAATAAAATTTCAGAAGATAATATTAAATGATAACTTTAAATATAAATTAATGCAATATTTTCATTGATTATTCATGGCTGCACAAGCCTAGAAGAATATTTCCCTGTGGTTATCATGACCTCATATGCAAGTCAATTTATGATAGTAACATAAGTAAAATGGACTAAGTATCCGAATTTAAAATAGAAGAATGTGATTTGGAAACAGGTATTTTTAAGAAGATATCTTTTAAAATTGTTAGTCTTAAACTCTAGTTTAAGATTTTTTTCTTTATCTTCTGAAATTTCTCTCTCACTAGAGCACAGAAAGGAGGGGTTTGTTGGAAAAAAAAACCGTAAGTCGAAATTCCTGCACACAGCATATGCTGGCAGGGTATGAGACTTTGTTTAATGCATGTTATCAGAGAAGAGAGAGTTCACAATAATGAAGGAACTAGAACACATCACAGATGTAGAGGAACTGTGTATAACCGTAACGATAAAAATTTTGAGGCTTTGCTGTGAAGGAAAAGGAGACATGTTATCTGAAGGAATAAAGAAGAGTAAAGTACTAGATAAAGTTGTTGATGTATCTAGAGCCAAAAATCTCTACGGGTAATACAATGCAGTTATTTGGGATAAAGCTGTCATCAAGGACATAGGCACACAGAGCTGTATAGCTGTATAGGTACCTAAACATACACATGAACATACCACAGAAGGAACAATTCACATTTGGTAGTCTAGTCCCTTTTGTAATACATCTATAAAGGCTCCTTCAACACCAAGGAAGCTCTGCCTCATTCTGATTGCTTCTGCAGTTCCCCTCCAAGGCTATACACAAAGCAGCCCCGTACTGAATGTTTCTAAATCTGGGAACGGGACACAATCATTGAGAAGCCATGGATTTTGTCCTCCTTTCAGAAGTATTTACACAGTTGAAAACACTGAACATGTCAGTTCATGGTAAGGTTTGGAGATGCCCAACACAGAGTTTTGTTGCATAAACTCAGACACCGGCAGCATCTAAACCCCAAGATTTAACCACACAGTGTGATGGGAAGGTGTTTCCTTTGCACGCATTCCTTTGGTGTGTTGCCTGCCAAATGAGTTTTGAAACAATGTCTGAATTAAGTGCCCCACAATATTGAGATTGGAGCATCCTGTAGCGAATCCTTGTGCCCAGCAGTTCCCTAGGAACTGCCTGCAGCAAATTATTTGACTGCATGAGAAGTGGAACCTAGCAAGCACATCAACATGAAGATTCAGCCTCTGCTGCTCAAGACACGCTTCACTAATTACAAAGGCAGGACAGGAAGAAGGAGTGTTTCTGGAATTTCCTACTGCGTCAGAGGATGTACTACGGTGGTATCTGTCTTGGGGTGGTCAGAGCTTCCTCCTGTACCACTTAACTTCTGTGCCCTGAGTACAGGTCCTGTGTTTCCTCTATGTCCCACATACCCAACCAGCACTGGTGCCGGTGTCAAGACATTGCCTTGTGTGAGTGCGAGCAGCCACCGCTGCTGCTTCTGAGTGCAGTGGAAGGGGAGCCTTTGCCACGGTCCTCAGCTGTCCCTATGGCCAAAAAGGTTTGAAGGACAGGGCATTTAGAGGTACAGCTCCATCCCCATTTAAAAGATACTCTCAAAGATGTCATATAATGTAGCACAGAATAGGTAATTACTCTCTAGAATGCACTGGAGAGTTAATTCTTTCCTCTGCATGTATACGTATTTCTTCTGCCCCAAAGGAAACACTGTGAAAATAAGAGCCCTTCTAGGCAGAGACCTACTCAGAGCTCAAGAACTGAGAGTTCCCGGGGACTGGTTGCCCCTAGACCTATTATTTTATATGGCAGCCTCTCAGTAAAACAGCTGGTCAGACAGACACATCTAAGACGGAAGGTTTGTTATTAAAAAAGTAAATCAAAATAGTTAATTAAAAAAGATTGAAAGACATCTATTGGGAAAGTGAAGTCTTGACTTGAAGACCTTTCCATCGCTTAGTGTCGGAACAATGACGTTACCACCTACTGGTTGGGCTATTATTTACCACAATAGCCAAGAAAGAAGATGAAACGCATGCACAGAGATAGTGAGGAGAGAAAAATCAACTCTGCTAATCATACAGCTTCAAAGGGATTTTGAAAATACACCACGACACTGAATTTCTTTCTAGAATTGATTCATATTACAGCCACTGAATTTTCAAGTAGAGAAACACATGTACTTTAGGTGCTTTGAGAAAACCATTTTAGGAATCAGAGAGCAAATCATTGTTTAACCTCATATATCGGGATTTAGATATTTCCTTTTTACCACACCTTCTACCAAGAAGTAAACCATGGGTTGGCCAAGAGAAAGTTGAAATCCAGAGGGAAAAAAAATGAACCTGCAGACAGTTGGAGGTAAGCAACATTATAAAAAATAAAAAAAGGGAAAAAAACAGCCACCCCAGAGATATCATGTTGAGTCTTAAAAAGCAGTTTCCATGTCCTGGATACAATAGAGTCCTGGATACGATAGATATAACAGGTCATATGTTAACAGATTTTTAATAGCTAAAATGAAATCCAGATTTCTTGTATGCTACACAATTACAACAGAACCTAATGAAAGTACATATATACATCTCTATATAAAAATGTATATATTTACAGTGTTCTCCCCCCTGTGCTAGAAAGACTTATCTGCACTGATATATCAAATTATAAATATTAAAGTTCTGTGAAGCATACATCAGTTTGCACACATGCGTATGTGTGTGACAAAGACAGTTATACAAGACAGTGAATAGAGAGGAAGGAGGGGTTAAATGAATTATATCTCATCCACCGATTCATCAACTGTAAAAATTGTTCCTGATCCTTTGAATGGAAAAGACATTTCTTTACAGAGATGCAATATTTTGCACATATATTTTTATCATCTAAGGAAAGAATACAAAAAGTAATTTTTTTAAATAATTCAAGACAATATTTCAATATGCAGGTTCTCCTAATTTGACAACATTGTTTTTGAAAAAGGACTAAACACCAAAGGGAAACCTTGAGTCAGTTCACTCCTCTCAAAACCCAGAAGAAATAAATATGATCTTATTCAAACTTCATTCATGAACTAAAGAACAATGCCATGATAAAGCCTACAACATTAATTGTTAATGATGCTATATAAAAGATATTTGCATTAGGTTAAATATCTTCACTATTTCAAAATAGAGAATTCTGAGATGGCTTACTTGATGCAAAAGCATGTCAGTGTCAGAAGTACAATTAAAACTTCACAGGTTTACAAATCCTAGTCCTACACTATTAGCTCATGCATATATCTAAGCTATCAAGTGCAAAATGATGTCATACAGACATCTATCAATGTAAAAGCCTCCCAAAGCAGTGCATTTGGTCTGTAATATCATCTATGCATCAAAGTGACCTAAAGCACACTATAATACTCAGTTCTACAGAGGACCATTAACGTTACCAAGAATCAAGGCTTAGACTTCTGCTGCTGCTTGGTAAAGAATAAAACATGGTGGAATTTACCACTTTAAAGAGATCATAGGGAGCATAAACTAAGACAGAAGAGCTAGTGATACAATAGTAAAAGTAACTGAAAAGCAGCTTCCCCCAAAATGGGGCATATGAATAACAGTTATGTATAACAGCAGGATTTAAATGCTGAACAATAATATTGCTGTAGACTTGGAAGAAAACACAAGCTACAGTCTTGTTTTCTGAAGTGTCAAATATGCGCCATGGAAAAATGCAATAAGCATCTTTCCCAGTTATTGAGAAGAAGAAGAAAATGAGTTTTCTAGATACCTGAAGGATTTCAGCAGCCTATATGCTTAGTCCGGACACTTATGTCAAGCTGTACCCTGCTGAGCTTCAATTTAACATCTGTCAAGGTTGAGAAACGAGCTGATGAGATTTAAATTCTAGAGATTGCGTTTATATGCTGTGAATAAGTAATCCAATATTCCCTTGATTGATTACAATTTGAAAAACTGCAATGTAAAAGTAACACTTTCTTCTACTATAATTTCCTTACTGGGACACTTGTCAAGTAGAGGGACTATTATGTAAATAATAGAGCATCTCAACACATACCGCCTTTGTGTTTAGGTTTCTATCTGTAGTGTACATCCCTTTAATATCTATTTATATCATTCATAGCAAAGAGGATATACAGAGTGGTTTTTATACATATGTATATGCATGTATATATATATGTGCATATGCATCTGTATATATATATGTATTTAACACATCTGTGGTTCCGTAGTGATTCATCGGTTTCACACGGTTTTCTTATGATTCTAAGAAACATCAAAAAAGAATGAAATTTCCTCTCAACTATATTGTTCCCCTTTTCTATCAAAAAGTAATACTGTAGTTCCTTTAAAAATTGCAAAATATTTACATTTGAAGGTGTGAGAAGACTAGAAGAGAAGACGTCAAAAGAATAAGGTCAGAAAAGGGAAGAACATAGGGGTTTTTTTCTTAATTTACAGATCTTTACCTTAGTACAATAAATGAAAACTAAAAATACATTTTTGTTATAGAATTGAAAAGGCTTGAAAAGAATGAAAAACCCCTACATGCTCAGTTCGTATTCTCTGTTAGTTTATATAATGATATTAATGTGAAAATCATTGATGCAAACAGATCTGTTTTACTCTGGTTTTCAGCTCAAGTAAATGTTCGATGGGGAAATTCTCATGTGATACAAAAAGCTAGTTTAAGTGGATCTGAGTGATGGTGAGGTTGGAAATACAGTACGGATACAAATTAGTTTATTAATAAAGCAGAGGTCTCCATTAGGATATTGATGATACAAGGCTTCTTTGATAAAAATCTCTTTCCTCTGTTTCTTTATTTATTGAAGGGAACTGGCTTACCATAATTTTAATATAAATAGAGCATTTTTTTCCTGCAGTGTCCTAACTGACCTAGAGAATCTAAATCCTTTGCAAATCTCAGATAATGCATATATATTCACTTCCTAGAATTAAGGAAAAAAAAAAAGGAAAATAAGCCATCACTGCCTTTAACCCAATTAATTAGCTATCTTTATTCTATAGCGTGCATTAATCAGGATTTAGACTGACCTTCTCAGGAAAGGTATGATAGATATAACCAGTTAAGTAAACTAAGATATAACAGGAAATGTGTTATTACATGAGAGCATTAACTGTGAAAAGAGTTCTTGTTTATTTTCTGAAGTGTTGTTTCATTGGCACTGTCCTGGTTCAGCTAGGATAGGGTTAAGTTTCCCCAGCAGAGATGGAGAAGGGATCTCCAGCCGGGTTATTCATACCATGCTGACGTCAGGTCCGGCGCGGCAGCGTGGGAACTTTTTCCTTTGTGGCTTTGGTCGTGGGGAGCACGTGGCGGGCTTGTTCTGTAACCATTGCGGTATTTCTCTGTATATCTTTTGTCATGTTTACTGTTATTACTGTTTATTGTTCTTATTATTGCTATTGTTGTTGTTCAGATTGCTTATTACACTGTTGTATTAAATTTCTTCTTATTTTAACCCAGGGTTTTTGCCCTACTTGTGTCCAAGGGTGGGGGAGGGACAACAGCAACGTGGTCTCCGGTCCTGGCAGGGCTTAAAACTATCACAGGCACATGCTGTACTGAAAGAAGACAAAGCCATATGCTTGGTTTTCTCTTTGGACTTTTTTTTCTCGTAGAGAGTTATAGCAGTCAGGATTCCAGAAATATCTGTTTGTATAACTGGTTACTTAAAAGACCCATTTACAATGAAGATAATTTGTCCGGTAGCATGCCACCTCTTTTAACATGCTATCAATAGGATGCCTATGCCAACAGCCAGTTAATCATGAAGTTCCTGAATCCTAAGACATTCCAGCAACTTTTAGTCAACTAGGTCGTGTATCCGTATCTCAAGGAAGTTTTCTGTACTTTTCATGCACCTCTTTTCCTTTCCTGATTTTATGTTGATTAGAAAGAGAACTACATACAATGAGAACTTTTTTCTTTAACACACTCTGTCTGCTAGTTTCAGAAAAGCACTTTATCTCACAAATTTAGTTTGCTTGCTCTTATCTCCCTCTGTTTACAACTGCTAAACAATATTAATGCTAACTAAAAATACCTACTAAAACCAGAGCAAAATTAACAATGTCTTCTTGAAATCTTCCACTGCATCCTTATTAAATGAAAGCTCCTTATTCCATGACTCCCTTTACATCTTTGTACAACCCTGAATGCATGATCATCATGTAACTCTTACTATCTAACTAATTAGTTATTTGGTTTCACTACTGATTGGCCTAGGGAGCTTTTTGTTAGAATAGTCAGAGTTCCCGATCTCCTCCTATATAAGTAAAATATTGTAAATAGCTCCGTCTCAAAATTGCTCAAAAATATTTCAGAAAGAAACCAAGGATGTTTTTTCCTTGTCCTCTGCTGTTTCCAGTCCTAACAAAATAACTTAAGTATTGGAAGTTTAACACCAGAATTATAATATTTTACCAGAATTTTGTATGTCATCTGGGAAAAGGTTAAATGAATTCTACCTTATGTGCATCAATAAATTTCCAGAAAATTAGGACTACATTTTCATTGAGCCCAAAACTATAGACCGTTTTCTTTTGGTGCTGAAAACACAGGATATAGCCAGGAACTATTTTGTTGATTCCTACTCAATCAATTAGCAGCTTCAAGTTCCACAACCCAAAAAACCCCCAATCAACCAGCAAATATATAAGATTAAAAAAAATCATAGGACACCTTTGCAAGCTGAGACTCCTAGGTTGGAAAATTAAAATACGCTCTTCTCAGCCCCCTAACCCACACTGCTTCCTCAGTCCATGTTCCTAACTCAATACAGTCATAGCGAGAGAGAAAATATATTCTAAAACCTCTCAGTAACATGGAAAGCAGTCTCAGTAAGCACATTTTATTATGAACGAGTAGAAGATGGTTCCCAACCCTTTAAGATTTCCTGGCTTACAGTTCAACTTCTCTGTGCCATAGAAAATGAAATCTCACACACATTTTCAGGAATTTGTCAGGATCACTGTGTTCTCTAGATTTATTGCTACTTACTACATTTTATGATATAAAACTAGACTTCAGGTCCAGGAAATTAACATTTAAACAGTAGATATTTCAATATATGCTAATCAAGTAACTTTGATGGCAAGGAGTGTTCTGGCAAACAATGGCCAAAACCACTTCATGCCAATTATGTGTCACTCAGAGCAATTTTTCTCTCTTATGAAAGCTTATGTATTAAGAACATTTATAGAATGTTGTTTTCTTTCTCTGTTTCATGGAAGAAATACTTGAGCAAAACAAAATTATGATCTTATAAAAAAAACCCAAACCAAAACAAAACCCGATGGGATTTACAGCTCTGTTCCTGACATTGCATGGTACAGGTACACATCGGGTGTACCTATATCACTCTTGCAAAACCGGAAAAAAGCCATCAGCTTTCCGAACTAAGAACTGTTATCAATCTCTGTGTTAATTAAGAGCTACTGGTTGGCTGAGGTCAGATCTATGAATATTTAATAGTAAATAGAAGTGCTAATTGTATTTGAGAAACACAGAATTAGACAAATATCTTCTGCATAGCCATTATAGGAGCATAAAACATTGTTCTAACTGGAGACTTTTAAGTGCTAGAAAGAAGAAGAAACATAAGAAAGGGCCAGTTATCTTATCAAATGCAGAAAAAATACAAACAAGAGTGATGACTGCTCAGGAGAATAAACATCTTTCTCCACAAACTGACTTCTTTGTATCAATGGCATAGGAGCACAGAGGTGCTTTAGGAGAGGAAGCACTTTCAGCATACACATCTTAACTAGTACAAAAAGGCTAGCAGCCATGTACCCTGAAAGCGGTCTACAGATTTACTGAATTACTTAAATATCCAGGTCTTGCCAATAACGATGAAAAGATAGCCTTTGAATCACTGCTAGCCTTTTTTTACACTGATGGGAAAATGCTTGAGTGAGATGCATATGGCACTATGGCAACCGTTTATAAACACCAAAGGACTGACTTTTGACATCATTCCAGATTTACTTCAGAGTAACTGGAGAAATGTCATGCTGCATATGGCCTAATTTTAAAATTATGACAAATGATTCATAAATTTTTGCTTCATGTTAGAGAATGGTTTCAGAAATGTTTTGGCCATAATGTGGTCATTTTTATTTATGTTAGAAAGTAAAAAATATCTTAGTAAATTATATTTTACTATCACTTCCTTATGTTTTGCCCACACAACAATGGTAGTAGAATTACTATTAGAACTATTTTCAGGTTTTATGTATTCATATTTATAAGACAGGAAGAAAGCTCACAAGCATGTGTGGATAAGACGGGAACGTGTCAAGAAAAACTGGAATATTAAAATCAAATACTTTTGTTATTTAAGATAATTTGGGGATGACACCAGTGGGTGTTAACTTGTAGAACTTTGAAGTTGGAAGTTACTGTTGTTAAAAATAATAATGCTATCTTCAGTCATGTAGGTTCGCAGACAAAAAGCTTAGTTCATCATTGTATTTGTGTGCTATAACTTACTTTACATGGCTCCAACTCCGAAGTCATAGACTGTTTTATAGGAGCCCAGCCATGTTCTTCTCTTGGGTAAGCATCCTTCCTTCTACTAATGCAGACCTATGACAGATTTGATGTGTGCCCTTGCAGTTGAAGAAACTTTGGGATCCCCCCCTATGTCAGTTATACAACATTTTAAGTAGATTTGAAAAGTCAAGAATCTATGTTGTTACCACAGAAGATGAAAACGGAAAGAATAAACATTCTAACTGCAAGCACACTAAGACAAAAAATACATCTAACACATTAGTCCATAAAAATTAGTGAATTTAGAAAGATCAAGTGATATTTAAAATTTTACATTTGAGACTTGTTTTCTCAAAATTCTTAGTTTCTCAACTTAAAATTGTCCTTTTACACAATATTCTGTGATTTTAAAGCCAAGATCTTATTTTTCATATCTTTAAACAAAGCTCTTTCACATACCCTACATAATAAACCTATTTGGTTATTTACTTGAGGAAGAGAAAAATGGATCTATTCCATATAAATTTTCTCAAAATGGCTTCCTTATTTTTTTAATTGACTCAATGAGATCTTAATTGGATACCCATTTACCAGAGCAAAGGAAAAAATGGGATCTGTACCCATTTAATTTTACAGAAGGCAGATGTTCAAGGACAATAAAGAAAAGCAGTATGTAGGAGGGCTTTTTTCTATTTGTTTGGGGGTTTTTCAATATCAGAAAGTCACAGTGTACCTCAAATATAGGCACTCTTCTCATACACGCATACTCCTTAGCATGTCTACTAATGGCAAAGATTAACTGCAGCAAGGTTTCTCTTCTGTTTTAGTCTATATACATAAAAATGAAGAATATGGACTGAGAGCTACAGTATCTACAAACCACATTCTGTTACTTAAACATATCAAACTTATTTTTTAAACATTTTTAAAAACATGGGGGAAAAATTCTTTTATTTCATCATACCAGTGGAATGGAGTCTCACTCTAAAGTAGCAAAAATAATGGATAAAGTCTGAGCCTGTTAAAATGTACTGTGTCAAAGTACTGGCCAAGTAGATTAAGAGTGACTTGGATACATGGAAAAGTTGAATAAATTAATAAATAAATCTGAGGTAGGCAGGCCTCATTTATTCTGTTATAGTTGCTCCCAGCCATCTTTACCTTTGAATCAGTTGTCCCAGTCATTCATTGCCCAGGCAGCCACCAGCCAGTATCTTGTTCTGAATCAAGAAAACTAGATATGCATCATGAAAAATTATAACACTCAAAGATATAAAAACATTTGCAACCATGGTCCGTATAAACAAGACCACTTGGCAAATACTAATACCAGTAAAAGTAGTTGATTCTGTACGTGTTTATAGGGATCATCTCAGAATAATAGAGGACTGCCTAAATTCTTTGTTCAAGAATGATTGGAAATGCTAAGTTATTAAAACAGAAATCCCAGGGCAAATGTAGTTTATTCAGGGGATTACTTCTTTTTTACTTTTATCCCTTGTCATGTGTGACATGGGTACCAATGCCATCTTTCCCCAGGCTTGAACAAGGTGAAGACAGTAGTCTTCAATCTTTTAAAAAAGGTAGTCTGTGGAGGTGAATAGGCTCTTATGCAGAGATAGCCATAAACTGTTATGGCTATGCAGGGGCAACCAACTACAAAGAGATGTCCCAAAGTGTGGGCTTAGCAGCTACGTAGTTTCACCAATTTAAATGGTTCTGCTGAAGGAGACAGACGACACTGTTTATATTTTTTCACTGAGTTATGGCCGTAATTATCACTGCTCTCTGAATTGTATGGAAGCGTGCCTCAGAATATGGCATCTGGCCATTGCTGTGACTAAATCATCACAAGCGCCTCTTCCAGTGAATTGACCATAACAATATTTCAGAAGAAACCTGATATATAATAAACATTCAAACAGTAGCAATTAGTAAGTATTCTTAATATGAGCTAACTATAATGCAAATGTTTGGTTGCTTCCTGTCTCAGAAATGAAGAGATAACACAGGGATACACAGTGAAATACTTAAAATGAAATCCCTCTCAGGATTAAACATATACTGCAGAAAAGGGTGAAAATCTTAGATGCTGTTTATAGAGGTGAATTAGTGCACAGTGAGCTTGTGTAGCCATTGCAGAGCAGTTTATTGCACCTGAAGTGTTTCATAAACCACATTCCCTTAGTGTATGTTCCCAAATTACTGGATCCACAAGAACTGGATGGGAGGTAACCAATGCACAGTAAATCTTCATGTAGCCCATGCAACATAATCACAGCTAATCTTTTAAATGCTCGTTTTTGAAATGTTCCTTAAAACTCACCATGTCTGAAAAAAATCTCCATAGGTATGTAATATGACTCTACAGAAATGGGTATAATAGCCTATGACTTATATAAAAGTGTACTGTAGAAGTTTTCATAGTACTCCATGAGACAGAATGTAATTTTCTATGATGTGCTATAGGACATCTATCACATCCACAAGGGCTTTTCCAAGAAATTATTAAATTTTAAGCATTATGCTTTCAGTAGCAAATGTGGCAAAAAAGATCCTTGTAGTTACAGTTAGTGTAAGTGGAAACTGCATGACTGATTCTTAGCATATTAAGAAGCAGCTTACTCATGATAAATGTTGGTGTACATCAACCTTTATTACTGTCTAGAAAAAGACCTGCTGCACAGAGGCAGCATCCACTGAAAAGATATACCTCCTTCTTCCGTAGGTGCAAATGCTGCACAACAGCTGGGGCCCACATCACTGATAAGTTACATGGGATGCTTAAACAAGTATCAAAGAAGTTAACTGAAGTTCTTACAAATAAAACAGTTCTTACAAGTAAAACAGAAGTTTCTCTACTAACAAAGTAGGTAAAACTAGCAAAGGAAGAAATATTATAGAAGGTTAAAACAAGCCAAAATGAAAAAGATCCCCAGGAATTGGGAAACTGAAATAATTTGTTTGCAACTGTATATGGAACGCTATGCACATTTGTCATACAAGTGCATGGGCAGGATATAACATGGAGAGCTAGATCTGGTACCGTTGAACCAGATTCCAGAAGTACAGCTCTGCTTGGTTTAACAGGGGCAAATTGTCTATTACATAAATTCACCATTTATTGCCATTTAGAATAGCCCAAGAAAAACTGTAATACTAAAGACGTTTTTGAAACTACTTGGCATAAACCCAACTTATTTTTCTGATTTTATCTACCATGTACACAACAGACTAAATTCAGTTTTGTGGGCTTGCTACAGTAACAAGATTGTGCCTTGTTTAAGGATTATCAAAATACTTACTTTAACTGACTCATATTGTAGCTCAACTTGTCTTTTGTTACCTTAGTTATCTTCGGGTGGAGGTAGAGGAACAACCATCTATTAAAATATTCCCTATTTATGATGTATGAGAGACACTAAGTGAAGTCCATGAGAAAAACCTAGAAAGAACTGCTTGTTCAATTGTTGCTTCATAACTGGAAAAATCTTAATAGAATATTAGATTAACATATCAGTGCAAATGCCTCTAATGGGCAATGAGGGCAGAAAGGGGACAACACAGGAAAAGCAATCATTTAATACATAAAGTAGGTACACAGCTGACAATCAAGCTCTTCAGATAAGGAGTTCACTGCAGTGATACTGCTCTGTTATACGGATACTGAAGAAGAGACACAAAACCAAATTTTACTGTTAATGTCCTCTTTTTCAGTGGGATGCTTTTATTTAGGTTCAATAAACAAAACTGATGCTTTGTAAAGGTAAAGGCTTTTAGGAAGGGGAGGCTTTTTTTTTCTTTTTTTTTTTTCAAATAACAACAAAAGAGAAAAGTCTCACAAATGCAACTGTCTAGATTTGCTTCTTATGAAGAAATGCATAGATAAGTCTATCTCAGCTACTATAATAGCAGCTAGTCAGAATTACTGAGTTACTCTTTACTGTGTGCTGGAATTGTTATTGGAAGAAATACTGTAAATGGACCTGCTGATTTCCTTAAAAGAAAGGAAATGTCTTTCATGAAATGTGGAGATAAAAGTGACAGAATTCTCTGGCTTCTAAATTATCCTTAAAACAGCCAGAACAAGTCTGAAATTTCCTCCTCTTTTAGGAATATCTCAAAACTGGAAAGATGGGTGAAACAGCTTTGTCATCATCTCATTTACCAGCCTCCCCAGTCATCTGAATTGGAGGAAAGGGCAGATATGGAGGCAGAGCCTGAAAAATAATAGCTCTTCTTACATTGTCAGAGAATAGCAAAAGTGATCAGAGTGTCTGGGTTTAATAAAATAAAAAGTTCAACTGAGAAAAATGCTAACCTTCTCCCTGCCTAATAATTTAAAGCATTTGGGTCTCCCTTAAATCTTTCTCTGGTTTGAAATGGCTGAGTTTTGCATGAGCAAGCAGGGTTCTATGGTCCCTCTTTTAATGTCAGTTCAATCAAAGCCACACTTCAACAGAAACTAAAATTGCATTTAAAACAAACAAAAAACCAACAAAATCATTTCTTCCTCCTTTCAATTAGACAAAATATCAAAATCCTTTCAGGTTGAAAGAGAGGGGACTGTTCCAGAAATTCACCTAAGTGTAGTTTGTAAAAATGGCTTGAGAAACCACACACGATACTGCAGTTGACTTGGAATTTTTTGTTTGTGCCTCTGTTCTTACTCCTGCACCTCACTGGCCTAGCCGATGACATGAGCTGCTTGGTCATGTATAATGAAATACCAACTTTTGGTATTTCTCATACATCTGCATTATTCAAATGCCATCATAAACAGATGCTAGAGAAGCTTAAAATATTATGTTCTCTCTTTTATTCTTTTGTTTATGGAACCAGAGGGATGATAGTTATTGATAATTTTTACATCTGTACCTATCTTCTTTGCTTCGGCTCTCACTAGGGATGGAACACTAATCTTGCTGCAAAATTCTGATTATGATGAAGCTGATAAATTTTTTAAATGTACAGTGCAATAACTGCAGATCACATATTCCTAGCTTGCAGAGATCTAAACTCACTGAAATGAAAAGTTTTGCTTATGTTTAGGTGCCTTGCACTTCTCAGAAATTCTGTATCTACTACTGTAAACAGTTTATACAGTAAAAAACCCCTCACTCAAAAATGGAAAAAAATAGCTCCTTACAATACAAATTATTTCTAAAATAAGAGGAAACATCAAAGGTAACTACAGGGCAACTCGAGAGACTGAAGTCAAAACGAATGAAAGAAAAGAGTTAAGATACTTTAAGAAATAGAAGAGAAAAAAAGAAAAAAAACAAAAACAAAAACAAAAACAAACAACTCCTATTTTCCTGAAGACAAGTTAGTAATGACACATCTTCTAGCAAGGATCATTCCAAGTTTTTACTTCCTCTTCCCAGCCACGCTGATCTGTGTGCATGCTATTCCTTAGAAAAAATGTGGTTTGACCATCCAAGAAGGAAGTGACTTGCAGTATTTAATAGTGTAATGCTGATTGGCTGCACGTGCCAATTCTAGCACAAAATCCACCTCTGAAAGGGTTTTCCCCACAGTACGATACAAAAGAAACTGTGGGACATGGAAACAGCTCAGAAGACAGAATGCTTGCATACAAATCACATACAGCAGCAGAGTTTGCTCTCTGTTTACAGAAGTAAATAAATATATAAAACTAATAATAAGAAAATCTTCGTTTAGTGATTTAAGGGTAGGACCGCCATCTTTTCCTTGTTAGCTAAAACATTCTAAACACTCAAAATGAGCAACATCAACCTGCCTTTTCCTCTCTATTATACAAATGCTCTTGTCATTCACTGCACAAAGTGTTGCTTAAACAAATCAAAATGGTTTTTTGTTTTGGTTTGGTTTGGTTTGGTTTTTTTTAAATAATGATCATTTCTTTGCATACAAACTAAGAAAGAAAGGCTGATGTTGCCTCTCTTGAAGCACACGGGAGGGACTCAGGTTCTTCGTGTGCTCAAGGTAACTTGCTCCCGCCAACATAACCTCTGTAGACTTGACTGCATCTCCTTTGCTTACCAAGTGAACAGTGAGTTAAGCCTACATAGATCACACTACAGATGGTAAGAAGAGACTCTCAACTGCTTTTCATGGAGATTGGTATCAAACTCAGTGAGACTATTTGCAAGGCAAGATGCTAAGTGAATCCAAGAGCGTAGAATCCAGCACTATGTTACCATTGCATATTCGTTATATCAAAGAATCACGGAATCGTCTATGTTGGGAAAGAGCTTGAAGATCATCCCGTCCAACCATTAATCTAACACTAACAGTTCCCAACTACACCATATCCCTCAGTGCTATGTCAACCCGACTCTTGAACACCTCCAGGGATGGGGACTCCACCACTGCCCTGGGCAGCCCATTCCAACACCTAACAACCCCTTCTGTAAAGAAATGCTTCCTAATATCCAGTCTAAACCTTCCCTGGTGCAATTTAAGGCCATTACCTCTTGTCCTATCGCTTGTTACTGGGTTAAAGAGACTCATCCCCAGCTCTCTGCAACCTCCTTTGAGGCAGCTGTAGAGGGCGATGAGGTCTCCCCTCAGCCTAGACTTCTCCAGACTAAACACCCCCAGTTCCCTCCGCCGCTCCTCGTACGACCTGTGCTCCAGACCCTGCACCAGCTCCGTTGCCCTTCTCTGGACACGCTCGAGTCATTCAGTGTCCTTTTTGTAGTGAGGGGCCCAAAACTGAACCCAGGAATCGAGGGGCGGCCTCACCAGTGCCGAGCCCAGGGCTCAGATCCCTTCCCTGTCCCTGCTGGCCACGCTATTGCTGACACAAGCCAGGATGCCGTTGGCCTTCTTGGCCCCCTGGGCACACTGCTGGCTCCTGTTCATCGGGCTGTCAGTCAACCCCCCCAGGTCCCTCTCTGACTGGCAGCTCTCCAGCCACTCCCCCCCAAGCCTGTAGCGCTGCTGGGGGTTGTTGTGGCCCAAGGTGTGAGAGACGAGAAACCAGGCCTGTGAGAAACTAAGACAAACAACCTGGGAAAGCAAAAGTTGAGGCTGATTAAAGAAATGCCTCAAACACTCGCAAGACAAAACTCTGAGTCCCAGGGTGCATCCTGTGGATGCCGAAGCTGATAACGCTGCCCCATGCAGCTGGGGGACAGAGCCCTGTGGAGACAGGACGGCTTCTGCCCTGGGGCACCTGGGCAAATTCCAAGGGCCATGTGTCCGGTGAATGAACTTTGCTTTTATCCACGAAATGCATATTAAAGTTAACACCCCTCAATATGCTAATGAGGGCTGTCATGATCATGCTATTTACATCATCCCATGAAACACCTTACCCCTCCCCGTACGTGGGATACGTAGGTCTGTGGGTCGACCTAGAGGACGGACCCAAGGAAAGTGGGTATATATCAAAGAGGAGCAGAAAGGACTCTCTCTCTCTCTGCCCCTCTCCCGGCCCCCCCGGCCATCTGGAGAGAGCAGTGAAGGGAAGAAGCCGGATGCCAGCGAAAAAGATGGCCGCCTCCTGGAACCCTCACCGGCGGGATCAGCGTAGGAACCCAGACCAGTGATCTGTATTCCCCCATTCCCTCTATCTCCCTCTTTTCCTTTTTCTATTAAGAAATGAAAAGCATATTATATTGCTCGCCACAACTTGCTCTGTACTTAGCCAATTATCGTGTGTTCAATTAGTACATTGTAGGGAGTTAATAAATGGTTGAACTTGGAGACTTGTTGTCCGTTCCAATTGGGGATTTGCGAATCTGAGTCACTTGTCCCCCTCGTCGGAGCGGGACGTGACACAAGTGCAGCCCCCGGCATTTGGCCTTATGGAAACTCCTCCAGTTGGCCTCGGCCCATGGCTCCAGCCTGTCCAGGTCTCTCTGCAGAGCCTCCCCACCCTCGAGCAGATCAACACTCCCGCCCAACTGGGTGTCATCTGCAAACTGACTGAGGGTGCACTCGATCCCCTCGTCTAGATCATCAATAAAGATGTTAAACAGGAGTGGCCCCAAAACCGAGCCCTGGGGGACACCACTCGTGACCGGCCGCCAACCGGATTTAATTCCGTTCACCACAACTCTTTGGGCCCGGCCATCCAGACAGTTTTTTACCCAGCAAACCATGTGCCCATCCAAGCCACAAGCAGCCAGTTTTGCCAGGAGAATGCTGTGGGAAATGGCGTCAAAGGCCTTGCTAAAATCCAGGTAGACAACATCCACAGCCTTTCCCTTATCCAGTAAGCAGGTTGCCCTGTCATAGAAGGAGACCAGGTTTGTCAGCAGGACCTGCCTTTCATAAACCCATGCTGACTGGGCCTGATCCCCTGGTTGTCCCTCATGTGTTGCATGATGGTGTTTAGGATGAGCTGCTCCATCAGCTTCCCGGGCACCGAGGTCAAGCTGACAGGCCTGTAATTTCCCGGATCATCCTTCTGACCCTTCCTATAGATGGGCATCACATTGGCCAATTTCCAATCTGTTGGGATCTCCCCGGTCAGCCAGGACTGCTGGGAAGTGATGGAAAGCAGCTTGGCGAGCACCCCAGCCAGCTCCTTCAGCACCCTCAGGTGTATCCCATCGGGTCCCACAGACTTGTGTATGTCTATGTGATGCAGCAGGTCACTGGCTCTCCTCCCGGATTGTGAGGGGGTCAATCTCCCAGTCTCTGCATTCTGGCTGAAGATGCTGAATTCGCTCAGTACAACTGGTCTTGTTATTAAAGACTGGGGCAAAGAAGGCATTAAGTATCTCAGCCTTTTCTCCATCACTTGTTACCATGTTCCCTCCTACATCTAGCAGGGGATGGAGGCTCTCCCTGGTCTTTCTTTTGCTGCTGACATACCTATAGAAACATATAGTTAGCTACCTCTTTATTTATGTTACATGTAACTCCTGGAGTATACTAATACACCAAAGGATTTTATCATGCCAAGCCATACAGCTATAGATCTAGTAATATTTCCATTCAGCTGCATTAAAGTTAATCTTGTGAAATTTTAGTTAATATATTGCCCTGATTAGCACTGAAAATCACTTCTGGTAGTTTATTAGGATCTACAGTGATGTTTCAAAACTTTTTTTTTTTTGACTGCAAAACTATTCCATGGGTGTTCTGCTGACAGTAAGCAGAAGTTTCATAAAAAGTTAAATAATTTTCTGAAAGCTCAATTTTTTACAGTAATTCTAATCACTTAGGTTAGAATTACTGAATCACTGTCGCTTTATACCTATAATCACTGTACATACCAACATAAGCCTTTGGTGGCAAATCAGTTTGTAATGTCAGAATAGTTTTTATGTTTGATGCAGTAGCCTTGTTATGAAAAATGCATAATTATTTCTTATAACAGGGACTCAAACCCAGACCTAGCATTCTCCCAGGGTGTGTATTCACCATAAAAGTAATACCTAAATTCTTTAAGAAACCTTATCCCAAATAGCTAAAGCAGAAATCTGATGCTCCCATAAAAGTAGAATCACACTATGAAGACTTTAGTATTATATTTTTCTGAACTCAAACATAAGCACAGGGATATAGCAAAATCTTATACTTTTTTTTTTTTTTTCTGTACAGTGACCTGTAAAAACATTTCCATAACTGCCAGTAAGAGGCCAGAAGCTTCATACTAATGGTGTTTGCTGCTCAGAGTGCAAGGTGCCAGTACTGACCTGCTGGGCCTCTTATCAGCTTGTTATGAGACCTGGCTATGTGAGCCTGAACTTGATATCACATGGCACTTGTTATGATGTGCACTTTAACCACAGGATAACAGCGAAGACTTTGACAATGTGGATACAGCTTGGAAGTGGAGGCCTCAAAACTCTAATGGTCAGAAAGTGCATCTGAAGAAGTTGAAAGTTGAAGAAAGTGTAACCTTGAGAGCTGGGGCGGGACTGGTTTTGGTTTAAGAAGCAGCAGCTCAGCGAGGAAAACAACGGCTGAGAAACAACATAAAGCACCTGCCCTGACAAAGTAACAGCCCTGAAAATACTTAGCCCAGGGACAGAGGCCAAGAGCTGAAAACTGTCTAGAAACTCAGCTCTCTTATAAAAGGGCAGATTTCAGACTCTGGGGGAGAGACAGTAGGTGCCTGGTTTGGTTTCGGCACCCCTCCTCACAGAAGACTTCTGAAGCTTGACTGCCTTGATGGCTACAACCATTAATGACCATTGCTACCAGAGCCAATCAAATATCATAGCTGTGCCATTATTATATACTAATTTAGGTCAGTTTTCCAAATGCTTCTGTCACAGTGATCTCTAATTACCCAACTAACACGCATTCATGTACATATATTCACTGTCAGGTCCACCATTAGACTCAGGAGTCAATGTAAAATGACTTTGCATGGTATTCTTCTCCAAATAATGTATTTGCTTTCTAAACCACAAATGCATAAGAGCTTTTTTTGGGGTTTTTTTTTGGGGGGTGGAGGGAGGGAAAAGACACAAGTGATGGCGTAATTTGGTCTATCACCGAGAAACACATATAGGAGTTTTGTTTTCTTTAATGAAGAGAATAATTACAGATCCAAAGATATTTAAGACCCTTTAGAAAACTGCCAGCACTGGGCATTTTTCTGCCATGGTCAAATTTACACTATACCTGTCATCATGTTGGTGACTTCATTCTGCTAAATTCCCCTGAAACTTCTCAAATTATTTTTTTACTTCTATCATAATAAATCAAGGGGTAGCTCATTCCATTTCTCTTCCAGATCATTAATGCAAACAGTACACTAAACCAGAGTGGTTCTCTTTCAATATTCAAACACACTGCTGTTAACATTTCACCCTCTTCAAAGATTATGAGTTATTCAGGCTCTTTGTTTTCTGTGTCTCATCCAACTTCTGACCTGTGACCGAATTTTAGCTTTCCCCTTAAGACTGATCATTTTTAATGGCTTCTTGTGAAAGACTTTGCCAAAACCTTATTGAAAGCTTAGACATACAAGCCTATCTGTCTCCTTCACTCATCATTTTATTGACACCCTCAAGGAAATTTACTACATTAAATTAGAGACATTTTTTTTTCCCCCTTATAGAAACCAATCTCCTTATAAAATTACTATCCACTAAGTACTTCATAATTTGATTTTTATATTGTTATTTCATCCAAATTATTTACTGAATATCTGTGATTTCTAGGATCTCGTTTGCCCCTCTCTCTCAAAGGTGGATAAAACATCTTCTGCTACAGAAAACTTTAATGAGTACCTGGGTTTGGAAATTTTATGTCTGGGGGTTTTTTGTTTGTTTTACAGGAGTTCAACCTCCTTCACTATGTTCCTTCAGAGCTCTTGGATGTGTCCCAGGAAATTCTGTTTTTTAATTTGTCATTTGTTAACAGAACTTCTGGTTTTGATACTTTTATCTCTAGTAGTGTCTCATCTTTAACATCTGAGAAACTGTTATCATTTTTCTCAAATATAAACATGAATACTTAGGATGTATTTGATAGGTATTCATTACCAAGTAGTGCTAGTCTCTCCAATTATGCAAATATATTTCTATTTGCTGGAGAAAAGATGTGAAGGTATTTCCTCTTTATCTTCTCCACTTCCCTGACAAGAAGTCCTCAAGTTCCTTTTACAAGGTTTTACCATAAATGAAGATGAACAAAACTGTGGGATTTCTCTTGAAAAATACTGGTAGTGTATTTCCAAGTACTGCACATATTGTTAGATTAATATTGCATGAATTACATGTGTCACTAAATACCTGGATCACTGGGAAAAAAAGTCAGTCAAAAATTCAGTATTTCATCTCTGTGTGAGCAGATTAATTTTCTTAAACTATCTTTAAAAATAACTTCTTTTTCATAAGCACTGGTGAAATTAGTTGGAAGCAATTCATGAACCCAGTTACTGGAGTGCCAGCAATATCTACCTTTTGAATTATTTCTTGTCACATGATGAATATTTCATCCAGATCAGCATGTCCATATTTATTTCAAGATGGTTTAGGAATATCATGTCCTGTTAAAATTGTATTAATTCCAACAATAACTATACTTTATATCAGTGAAAGAAAATAATATATTTCAGAGTAAGACAAGAAGGTATTTTTAAACATTAAAAATTCTTGGGTTTACGTTTCTCCAACACTAACTTGCAAATTATTTAATAATGAATTAATGTTTCTTCACTTCTATCTTGAGTATACCGGAACAGTGATCTTACCTATGAGCTATATAGATTAATTTAATAACTACTGGGGAAATGACGCAGCTGAAGGACTCTTTCGGAAATGTCGTATCTGCAATACGTTATAAGTGTTTGTGCAACATACAGAAGGCAGTGATCTTAATTTCTGACTTTGCTAAAACAAAACAGTGCTATGAAACAAGTAATTTTACACTAAATGTTACTGATTATGGCAATGACATCGACATACTTTAAAATGAAAAATCATTCTTAATAGGAAATCCTTAAAAGGGGTTTTTCTCTTCCCATGGACAAGCAGAAACTATTGACAGAAAAGCAAGAGATTTTTAAAGGCATTTAAAACAAACAAAACCAGCTTGTGCTTTCTAGCAGAGAAAATGTATTGCTTTGATTCATAAGTCCATATGTTTAACTTAATAAAATGGGTATTTCATACAATTTTGGTACTTATTATTAAAAATTATTCTGCTTCTTAAAGTAAGATCTTTCACTAAATCCTTTTTTGATATGTTGTAGAGCACCTCTAGGAGGTCATGATTAGAATTCTGGTAGATTGTTAATTTTTTATTAATCGTAATTTAGAGTACTACAGGGAAAGTAGTACAGCTGAGGTGATGGCAAATCAGACGGAAGCATGTATTTTTAGGTTTGTAGAAAATAGCATATCAGCTTTTGCACAGGCATGGAAAATACCTTACCACTTCCTGATTAAAAGGCGCTAAAGAAAAAAATTCTCATATATATATATATATATATATATATATATACACACACACACACACAATCTAAACTCTCATATTAGGAGAGGTTCAACTCTAAAATCTTCAATCATACTTGAAGTGAAATTCAATATTTGTTTAATCTGACAGGTGTTTAAGAGTTTCTTCTGTTCCTTTTAAAGCTGTCACAGATTCAACCTTTAAAGCTTCTAGTCGACTCCTTTGTTTTAATTCAAGAACGTTTCTTTAAGAAAAATACCTGCAGTTACCTTAAATACTTTTAAATGCTACTTTTTTTAAAAAAAATATTTTTCTGATGAAACACTCGTTTATCACCTTTTTACACTGAATTGCATAGAAGGGAAGCATACAGACTTTTACATTTTTACGGTTCTTAACTGCTTGAATGAAAGACAGTTCATATTCAAACTATATTAGGCCACAGGGCAATAAAAAATTGCATCATAGGTGAAGATAACTAAAATAAAAATCATGGAAATGTAATCAAAAGCTACACTTCCACTCGGATGAGGAAACATTACACTGTTCTGCAGCTCATGTGGATGGTCAGAGTAGGCAGGGATGGGAACCAATCCATCAGGGTTCGTAGTAGTTCTCTTAGGATCTGAAATTAGCTAAGCAGCAAAGTTCAAATCCTATTTCGGTTTTGAAGTCTCCCCAAACTGACTGATATTTAAAACAAAAAACTTCCGTTTCATCCCAACTCAAGTTACCATGATAAAATGTAGCAAGGACTTGTGTCAACTGCAGTCTGAGAGATCTGCTTTACTGGAGTGTTACCAGTAAAAGAACAACTAAGTGCACTGGCAGACATCAAGAAAAGAATTTATATTAATGTTTCAGTCTAAACTTCTGAATCATCTCAATCAATTGTTATTTTTTTTTTCCTTTCCCATTTCTATCACTTTGTTCATGTTCATAACACTACATAGGCTTTAAATATATCTAACCTTTACTGCCTGTCTGAACTCTGAAAAAATCCCACTAAATAAAAAACCCCACACCACAAAACTCTTTATGACTTGATAAACAAAACATGGAATTACACTGTAGATATAGATATATGCATAAAGGAAAAATAATGTAATTTCACTGGTTATAAAATCAAATTAAATGGATAAATTAATAAAACTAATCCCATTTTTAAAAGTAGCTTACTTTACACACATCTAATCCTTGAAGGACAGTTCCCTCAACAGCGACTTCGTGATTTTGGCTGGTTAATTAAATTCGTTGCTTACATGACTGTTAAATTTTACTTCCATTTGATTTGTAACCACTTAGATGTGTACTCGTGCTTCAGACCACCCACCAATCATTCCTAGAAATGACAGCTACAAAGATAACTGTTACGTGCTTCTGTTAAAACTAAATAGGTTATTTTTAACTGCACCAAATTGTGAAAGGCAGCAGAGCAAGAAACAGTTTTTCTCACCCTGAGTCTGCAGAAATATAAGAACAGACAACCACAATAAAAATAATAGCATCCTCTTTTCCCTCTGCATTTGATTTCATTGAACACATAGCACTTCAGAGGAAAATTAACAAAAAAAGGAAATTTGACGGGACGTAAATAGTAATTTAAATGTTATTCAAATGCACGTTCTCTTTTAATTTTTTTTCACTACTTGAAGAATTTCCTTCTCCCTTACTTTTTCAAACAACTTTAAAGCATCAGTGAGTCAGCTACAGAACAAAAAGGTCAGACTAGTTTTGGTTTTTTGTGTGTTTCATATAATAGTGTACTTGTGAGATTACCAATCACATAAAGTCTATTCAGCAGATAAAAACTAATCTAAGCCACAAAATTCAGACATCTGGCAACAAAGGTTGTGGCTTGAACCTATCTGAGGTTCAAGCAGAATTCAAACTTGCAATGGGTAATGAACCAAAGCCACAAAGTCTCAAAAGCTCACTGCAATCCATCATCCTTATTCACTGGGTAAAAGTATCTCCAGACGTATCCTTTGAATAAGTTTAGGCAGAGTCTGCCTGTTTCTCATGTTTAAGTAATACTTAATTTTACTTAACATTATTTTAAACACTACTTTTGTCAGGAGTGTCTACCTGACTGTCTCTCTATCTATTTTCAGAGATTCCACTTTATGTTTCATGCGTGGTCCTCACAAAAACACTTGTTGGAGCTACTTGACTTCTCTGGCATACCAGAGAAGGGATATGTATGTGCTTTCAAATGAAGCAAGCAAAGACAAAGAACTTTCTTATATCTACGGTCATCCACCATCTTTATTGAGGTAGCTGTAAGAAGTAACCTATAAATGATGGATACAACTACCCAGAAAGTGCACAGTAAGATGTTCTGGGCTTCTTTTCATTATTTGAAATGTATAACAGGTTTTAAAAGGAAATAATTGTCATAACGGCAAGTATGTATTCCCTTTCAACTGCAAGTAGTGGTTCACAGCACCTCAGTTCTTACTGAGGCATACATTCAATATCTTCTGGAAGTCCTGGACATGCTGAAGATTGGCCTTTAGGATAATAAAGATTTAAAGCAATTGCATGAAATACCTTGGCAAAAAATTATGTTTCTCTGTTTTTATAGGGAGAAGAGTATTTGTACTTCTCCTTTTAAAGAGCTGCTTTCAAAAGTGGCTACTCTGAAATGTTAAAAGATCTTGTTGTATGAATATGACTAAGATATTTTGAAGATATCAATGTGAGAAAAACTGCTGGATGCCTGTCTATATCCCACGCACACTGCCTTTCCAAAATATGAAAAGAGAAACAAGGCAAAAATAGAGATATTTATTGTCTCATTTAGAGTTGCCTAATTTCCAACCCTATAGCTACAGCCTGTGAATTAATTTTCTTTGTCCATTTACAGGCCTATTTACACCACAGGCTTTAGCTTTCTAATAATTCCTAAAATCACAGATAAGAATTTTAGATTCATACTTACAAACCTGTTTCTATTATTAGGTTAGATTCTCAGTTTTTAAAATTCCAGTCACAAATGAAGTCTGACAGCTAGTAACAAGTGATGTTCTTCAAGGTTTCATACTGGAGCTGATAATGTTTAAAGTTTTCACTGGAAAAGAAGGAGGTGACTGGTGACAGCCAACATGGCTTCACAAGGACTAAATCGTGCCTGACAAATCTGGGGGCCGCCTACAACAGTGTGACAGCATTGGTGGATAAGGGAAGACCAACTCACGTCGTCTACCTGTATGTGTGAGAAGCATCTGACACCGGCACGCATGACATCCTTGTCTCTAAATTGGAGAGACACGATTTGACGGATTGACCACACAGTGGATAGGGAATTGGATGGATGGGTGTCACACTCAAAGAGTTGCAGTCGATGGCCGATGTCTGAGTGGAGAGCAGTGATAAGTGGTGTTCCTCAGCAGTGGTACTAGGAACAGTGTTATTTAACAATTTTATTTGTGACATGGACAGTTGGATTGAGTGCACCCTCAGCAAGTTTGCTGACACCAAGCCGTGTGGTGCAGTCAACACTCTGGAGGGAGGGACGCCTGGACAGGCTGGAGAGGTGGGCCCATGCAAACCTCATGAAGGTCAACAAGGCCCAGTGCAAGGTCCTGCACATGGGTCGGGGCAATCCCAAGCACAAATACAGGCTGGGTGATGAGTGGATTGAGAGCAGCCCTGCAGAGAAGGACTTAAGGATATTAGTGGATAGAAAACTGACTATGAGCCAGCAATGTGCGCTCGCAGACCAGAAAGCCAACCATGTCCTGGGCTGCATCAAGAGAGGTCTGGCCAGAAGGTCGAGCTAGAGAATTCTCCCCCTCTGCTCTACTCTTGTGAAACCCCACCTGGAGTACTGTGTCCATCTCCGGCGCCCCCAACATAAGGACATGGACTTATACGAGCAGGTCCAGAAGAGGGACACTAAGATGATCAGGGGGCTGGAGCACCTTACTTGTGAGGACAGGCTGAGAGAGTTGAGGTTGTTCAGTCTGGAGAAGAGAAGGCTCCGGGGAGACCTTATAGCAGCCTTCCAGTACTTAAAGGGGGCCTGCAAGAAAGACGGGGAGGGACACTTTATTGGGGAGTCCAGTGATATGGTGAGGGCTAACAGTTTTAAACTGAAAGAGGATAAATTTGAATTAGCGGTAAGGAAGAAATCCTTTACTGTGAGGGTGGTGAGACACTGGAACAAGTTGCCCAGAGGGGTTGTGGATGCCCCCTCCTTGCAAGTGTTCAAGGCCAGATTGGACAGGGCTTTGAGCAAGCTGATCTAGTGGATGATGTCTTTGCCCATGGCAGAGAATTGGATGATCTCTAAGGTCCCTTCCAACCCAAACCATTCTATGATTCTATCATTCATTAATAGCCCGGACAATGAAAAAAAGGGGTCCTGCATCACGTTTGCGGATGACATCAGACTGGATGAACTAATCTGCATTGGAGAACTGGCATGGCATTCAGAAGGGTGTTGGATGGATGGAAAAGTGGGCTGATAGGATCATTATGAAGTTCAACAAATGCAATTGCAAAGTCTTGCATCTGAGATGAAATAACCCCTTGCAATTGTACAGGCTGGGAGCCAAGTGGTTAGAAAGTAGCTTTATACAAAATATTCTGGAAGGTTGTGGTAGACAAGTCGAGCAGAAGCCAGCAATACACCCTTTCAACAGTAAAGACAAATCTCACATTGTACTGCATTAGCAAAAGCATAGCCATAAGCTTCAGGGAAGTGAGTGGTTGAGCTGACCATCATGGAGCAGCAAGAACAGGACTCTTACATGGTGGAGGATGAACTAAAGGTGACCTTGGAACAGACTGGGGTACAGACTTCAATAACAAGGGTGCACTCCCACAGAACCAAGTAGAATTGGTGGCAGTAACAAGTTCAGCTCAATGATCATCAGACAAATGTGAGGTGAAAGTCAGGGCTGAGGTCAAGCTGTAAGTCCAACAAAAGCATGAGGAGCAGCAGGAAACCAGGCTGGGCACAGAGCTCCATACTCCACGGCTCAGGGATGGACTAGGGGCACAGACTTTTGCTTAAAGAAAGCTCCTGGACCAAAAGGAAGAGGATATGTAGGTGAACCGAGACTTGTCAGGGCAACTAGTGCTTGTGGGTGCTCTCAGAGCCCTCACACCTTGAGAGATGAGTTCTGCATAGTAAGAGTTTTTCCAGATTTAATCAGTTTTTTCCTAATGCATTTATAATGATGTGTCTATCAACCTATCTCTTCATATTCTCAGAACAGATTAGAACATTTCTTATGTCAGTTGCAAGTAATTAGTTTTTTTGTGCTTTTCAGCTGCATGCTGCAGGTGCAGAACGTTTATGCCTTTATTTATTCTTGCACTAGCTGATTATTGGGTAATTTTAACATATTTACATGTTCATTTATAAAGCATAATTATTTGTCCATTTATATTTTATGTAATCATACCTTGTAGTATGTCAGTAACCAAATCTATGTCTTACTCTTATCAAAAAGGCTGCAACATTACAGTCTGAAGCACACTAAATGCCAATAAATGTAGGACTTCTGAGTAATGACAGAAAATGGAGTATCCTTCTATTTCAACTTCAGAAAAAAAGGATATTTTTCTTGATATGTTAAACATGAATTAATACTTTCTTTCCATCTTTTTAGTTCTTTCCTTTAAAGTGATAATCATGACGTTATAGTTTTGGAAACTACAGAAAGAAGAACAGATGTTACAAAAATAATGGTCTCTTCTACATGAACTTGGCTGAGAGGTAAACATGAACCAGAGTAATTTAGGACAAACTGGGACAAACCACTCAGCATCAACACTCCGTCTAAGACATACAATATATTTTTAAACTTTTAAGAATAAAACTACTTTATTAGATTCACCAACATAGGCATTCTTCCAAACTTCAGTCAATCAAGTTTTCAAGATCTCCACCCATCAATATAAATTAATATAAATTTTATTCAGATACTCACAACAACATCACTTAACAGACAGAGTAGTACCATGAGAAGCATTACTACATCTTAAAAACACCTTCTCCCCACCCCTCCCTTCTTCCTGCGCTCAGCTCTTCTCCTGATTTCTCTACCTCCTCCACCCAGTGACACAGGGAGCAGGGAATGGGAGGGTGCAGCCAGTCCTGCTGGTTTTAACTCCTGGGCAGGAGGGAATTCCTCACATTCTTTCCCTACTCCAGCGTGATTCCCCTCTCATGGAAGACAGTCCTCCATGAACTCTCTCCAACGTGAGTCCCTTCCATGAGTCTCAGCATTTCCCTAGCTGCTCTGACATGGGTCACCCCTGTGTGTTGCAGTCCTCCCAGCACTGAACTACAACAACGGGGGCTGCTTCTCCCCACAGAGTCCCAGCCTCCTTTGGCTGCAGTCACCTGCTTCCATGTGAGGTCTTCCACAGGCTGCAGATTGGCATCTGCCCCTCCGTGGACCAGCATGAGTGGCGAGGGGGGGCAGCCCTGACATCTCACCTTGGGCTGCAAGGGAGTCTATGCTCCAGAACACTTCTCCCCTTCCTCCTCCTTCCTTCTACTGACCTTGGTGCTCACGTAAGTGTCCTCCTCACAACTCATCCTCACAACTCCCACCCCTCCTCCCAGATTCCCCTTCTTAAATATGTTGTCACAGAGGCGCAGCCACCATCACTAGTTGTCTCAGCCTTGCCCAGAGGCAGGTCTCACTTGGAGCTGGAGGACCTTTGGAAAGCTCCTCACAGCGGCCATCTCTGTAGCCACCTCTCCCGCTGCCAAAAACTCCCACCACACACACAAACACAGCACATCCCCAAAATCTGATGCCAGGTTTCTAGACTCTGTAAGCAATCTAAACAAAAGGAACAATTAGCAGCCAGCCACGTAAGTTAGTCAATGCAAAATACCAAGGCCTTGTAGAAAGGGTCACCCGTTAAAAGGGATACCTTCTAATACAGTATCCCAATTGTTACCATTTTACCCATGTAAGATTGAGATAGCATTCATTACTCTTCGGTTTCTATGACATAGAAGGCCCTGGAGTCTGTCTGCTCCTCCTCTTTAAGCTGTTATAACTTAGAGGGGACAAGGGAATAACAGAGGTCAAGATAGAATCCTGAAATATAATGGCAGACGCAACTGAGAAAGAAATGGAGTAGGTCACTGCAGAGAAACAGCAGAAAGAGAAAAAATGCAACAACTATCAGTCAGAAAATATCTAAGACTTTGGGAAAAGAAAACTGACAGTACATGAACAAAATTATCTTCATGAAAAGGAGCAAAGAGGCAAAAATCTCAGGGATGTCTGACTGTGGAACAAACAAGAGAGACATCTTCACTATTTGGCTTGACATCCTTACAAAATGGCAAAAAAGAAAAGGAACGTTTCTGTCTGTGAAGGAAAGAGATAAGCTAAAAGAGGTCCTAGAGGTAGCAGCACAGCCAAAAACCCCAGAAGGTAGGACTCTGTGTGGGCATAACAGGGAGCAGGTTGTATTGAGTGTCTGCAAAGGTGGGGATGAACTTTCACTGCAGCTCTGCTGGATCATGAAAAGCTGCATTGCTCCAAAAGCTGCAGCTACCATTTCCTTGCGGGTTGTCAGTAGAAAGCAGACTATAAAGGCTCTTTTTTAAGCCTCCTACTGTTTTCTCAAAACATCAGAACTATATGAATTAAATTACGAAAAGGAAAAGAAAGACTGTGTCTGAAAAATGTCCTGAGGACGATTAACCAGAAAATCCTAATCCTCTCCAAGGGGTGGAAGCCCTGTTTCTTTTGACTTTAAGAACAATTCTGGGCAAAATGCTTGAAAATGCACAACAGAGAACATTTGTGCAGAGGCAGGAGATTAACTCAATGATCTAGTAGGTGTCTTTCCCCTCTAGCTTCTATCATCCTGGTTTAAATTGCTCTTTAAATTTGGAGAGTTAAAATTAAGTAAAGACAAGCTGTTGCATCAGTATAAGCCTTTTAAAAATCTGTTTGATTAATTTACCTGTGTTGCAGCTCTCTACATGGGCCAAATCCTTCCTTCAATCATATTTGTCTAGTGCTGTTGAAATCAATATGAAAACTATGAGTAACTATTTGTTCTCTTTCAGAAGGAGATGTAGGTTGTTTGGGCAGCAACTGTCCTGAGAGTTTTACACCTTCAAGAACATCTGAGGGCTTACTGTTGATTATCCTGTATTTGAAGGCCTACTGCAATAACACACAGAAATGCAGCATAAAATTGATTCTGTGTGGGCCAAATACTGCTTTCAACTCCAGTGGCATAAATGACAGCAGAATTTACTTTGAGCTCCCATTGCTATTTCATGGTAAAAGCCTTGAAAGACAACTGTGAGCTGAGTTCCCCTGAGAAAAACAGACGTCATAACCTCTGCAACATCTCTATAATCTCGAAGAGTGTTATCAGAGCAATGGCCTGTTTCTTAAGTGGCTCTGCCAACTGATCCCTTCCCTGAGTTTCCAAGCGAGGTTGGAAGGGAAGTCTGGAGGTCATCTGGTCCAACCACTCTGCTCAAGCAGGGCCACCTAAAGCCAGTTGTCCAGGCCCATATGCAGATACCTTTTGATATAACTCCAAGGATGAACACTCCACAACCTCCCTGGAAAAGCTCTGCCAGTGCTCACAGTAAAAAGGTGTTTCCTGATGTTCAGATGGAGGGAACCTCCTGTGTTTCGGGTTGTTCCCATTTTGCCTCTTGTCCTGACACTGGGGCTTCACTGAAGTCTGGTTCCATCTTCTTTGCATTCTCCCTTCAGGTATTTATATACATGGATGAGATCCCTCCCAGAGCTTTCTCCTCTCCAGTATAACCAGTTGCAGCTCTCTCAGGCTTTCCTCATAAGAGACATGCTCCAGTTCCTTAATTAGCCCTTTGTTGGACTCTGTCTAGTATGTCCATGTCTTTCTTGTGCTGAGATGCTGTGAACCATTCTCATTTATAATCATTCTCTCATCTGCGTTAGCAGGCTGAACAGGCATGGACTACACCCACAGCAGTAATAGATTTGTGAGCCTTCTGACAAGTTCAAATGAGTTTAGAGAAGGACTATTTTCTGAACAAATGACCCTTTGATTCTCTGGGTAGACTCAGAAGAAAATGAGCCGTCTTATCCCTTTAGTTATCTATACAGAATGTTGCTTTTGAATAGAACTTAAATTTGTTGTTACAGGCTTCCTGGTTTCCTTTATTATTTGTACATTTTTTAAAGAGTTGATCGAAAAAAGTTCATGAAGTAACCACTTGGAACAAATAAAAGCCTTTTATTCCTTGCTTTGCAACTGCAGTGATGTCAATTATGTCCCAAAGAGGGGCATATTATCAACCATAAAAGTATAAGTGAACTCTGCATCTAACTTATAAACTAAGCAACAGTAAGCATGTTACAAAAAATTGCTGTGGCAGGAGATTAAACTATTTTAGCTAGCAGCATGGTAACTCAGTATGGGGACCATTGCTAATGCAGGACTTACTGTTGTCAATTTCTAACACATCCACTGGGATTAGAAAATATAACAGCAGTCACAGCTAGATTTCTTTGATAATTATTTTAGTGGTAGGGAAATAGGTTCTTTATGTGGTGAGCAAGAAACCACTGCTTGCCTTCAAGGAGACATCCAACATCTCAGTCCAGCAAGGTTCTTAATCAAATATTTAATCCTAAATGCATAAGTGATCTTATTGCACTGAAAGGTCAGTCTGTAGAGAATCTTATAAAACAGAAATGCTCTGGCTACTTATGTGTACCCACACATCAATTCAAAACATACTCTCTCCATCTGTTATAAAGTGTAAAAAATGGCTAATGATGTATAAAATAGTACAGTATACTGACAGCAAATCATGCTCTATTCTTTGGCAATAAAAGGGGCATGGTATTCAGGCACTAGCAATTTATTGGTCAGCATGTGTTGATACAAAGCCTGTAACTGCCCCAAAGGAACAGATTAACAGACGTTTTTGCCTGAGCTCTTAAGTGTATTGTTTCCCACTAGGGGAAGAAAAACACACGTTTATTTAAAAGTATTGCAAATTCCACTGTAAAGCCAATTCATTTTTGCTCTTCTTGGCAGTAAGTCTGGTGTTAAAGTGGAACACCATTGTGGTGAACAACTGGTCTTCCACCTCCGCAAATATAACTGGTGTGCCTCTTCCAGCCATAATTTATGTCTTATCACAAAAGTGTGTGCTGGGTATAGAGTTGACATTAGCTACAATATTAGCATATTAAGATTGACTTTGCAATGCACAGAGCAGGCCATAGTACAACTGGATTTGCAAGTGTGTGAAGAAAAAGATGTTAAGTGTGAATATTTTGTGTGAACCTGTACATCCCAAACACTGCACTCTGCCTCACAACCAGACACAGCTTATCTGTGGGATCAGACAAGTAAGTGTAAGACCACCATTACTGCTTTCAAATTCCACACTTTTCTGTAAGAAAGGGGTTTCCCTGAGGCAAAGGACTTGTCATATCCTACAGAATTGGGTAGCATGAACAATCTTTCTGTGGCTGGGTCACAGAGGGAAGTGATGTGCCTTGATGGGAATCAAGAACTTTCTTTGAGGAAATCAAGTAATTGGGAAGGGGGGGGACAATAAGAAGAAAATACATGTAAAGCTTCACAGAAAAACAATTTCAAAGACAGAAATAAAGAACGATAATGATGTACCTATGATTAAATTATTGGTTCAGTCATCAAGTGAGCCTCTAACAAAGCCAAATATTACGAGGTTTTTCTTAATTTTCTCATATTCTACACATTCTATATTTTGGCCTTGTTTTCACACACTTTCATAATCGTGAAACAACCTGTTATGCTATACTTGTATGAAGCTACTAAAACTGCTGATGCAAACTAAAACACAGTAGACATGAAAAATCTGTAGCAAAAGAATCCAGTTAGTCAGGAGTGAAAGAGTCCTCAAAAAAAGAGTACTGCAAACGGCAGACATTATGTGATGCTTTTTAGATGTTACTCCTTTTACAGAACGGTGAATGTGGAGTTAAAGTGAACATGTTATTACTGTCATTGGAGGTCTGAGACAACACACTCAACAGGTAATCACACTGGATTAACAGGACATTCAAAATATATTTACTGTTTCTCTATAAACTTCTCAGCATTATCATAACATAGTTAATAATTTTCAGTGGGATTTTGACTTTAATGCGGTTCTTTAATGAGGAAGCCTATTAACATTCACACTTGGGAATTAAAAGGTCATCCCAGTCTATGAGCGAATGAATTTTATTCCCCTTGGAAACTATTAGAAAACCTGTGTATACCTTTGATAATCATTGCACCTGCACTACAAGAGGATCAGAAAGTTTGGTGTTAATCTGCAAACATGAAACTTTGCCACACCTCTTGAGGATTTACCTCCTCATTATTTCTCCTTTGTTTTACCACAAGAGGTCGGTGTTTCATCAGCTGCATTGACAGTCTGTGACTCCAAGACAGTGCCTTTAACTTTACCCTTTAAACTGGTGGGATTTCAACTGAATATTGTAGTAGATTGCGAATGGGTGCATATATTTGAGAACACAGACGTGTATGATATGATATGGTTTAAGAGAAAATTACCACACAAACACAAACAGCCTAGGTTGTTCATTATCATGACAATACTAGCCAGAAATGAATGTTTAGCTTTCACATGTTGGAAATCAGATGTCATATCCATTATTTTGTAAAAGACCTTCTAACTTTCTCTGACATGCCTACATTCACATTTGTCACTCTGAGCTTGGGTTAGCCAGGAAAAACCCCACTGAGGACTACTGTTCAGGTACAAGTGTGCATTGAAAACGATGGGGTGCGTTTGTTGAACTTGTTTTTCAATGAAAAACAAAGTATTTTCCTCATGCCTGTAGAAAAAAGATGTCCACAGCAAGAAGTTATTCAATAAATTCTCACCATTCTGCTCAAAAAAAAAAAAAGCCAGGACAGTCAGGGTGTTGGGACCTTCTCATTTTTTCTACATGACAGTTTTGCATTCAGCCTCAGTCACTGCATGCCAGTGTCTTTGGTCCTGGGGACAGCTGTGGAAATTCCCGCTGAGGGTGACTGCACAAGCACAGCATATATCTAGCTTGAATATGCTCCTCATGTTTTCATTGCGTTGCCATGCAAAGGTTGATGTAAGAAAGTGTGCTGTCTGCAATTAGAAGGAAATGAGATACAAAGGTTTTACTAAGGTTTAGACATTTCTGGCGAGTATTCTGCTACACCCAAAATAAGAACTTTGATCCTTTCTCCCTCCTAATTCTTTTTTTTCGTAGCTACACCGTACATTTTTGTTTAGACGTGGCTAATGTTTTGTTAGTGTGTTTGGTTTTCTTAAATATATTTTGCTTGTTGTTGTTCTGGAAACTTATGCGTTGCCCTTCAGCTTTCCAATATATTTTCAATAATTTTGGCTAAAAAACCCAGCAGCTGCATTTAGTAATGACGCAGCTTCCTTTCTTTCCCCACACTTTTCCTAATAAATGCCAATGACTCACCAGACTATCTTGCATTCTCTTTGCACACAACCTTCTCTCTTTCAAATGCAACATAGGTGTTCAGCACTCCAGAAAGCATGCATGGGTAAGGAGTGGCTGAAAAGATAATATAATCAATTCAGAGAGTAAACATGGAACGGACAGGACACATACAGAAAGAGAGGACGGTTGTCGGGGGGGGGGGGGGAGAGAAAAAAAGAAAATTACCATTACTTGGGTTTCAGAGAGAAATATTGTGATGGCTGAATATATAACAAGGTCTGGAGGAAAATAACCAGGATGTCAGGACGCTGGCCACATTTTGCTACCTTCTAAAGCTCAATTTAGAGGTAATCCCACCATGATCTCCAAACCCTTTGTAGTATTCCTGCCTATGGGCTGTTGTACTCTGAATCACTAGGGTGGTGGGTTCTTTTTTTCTCCATAATCCATGCCAGTTTCTCTCCACCTTACTTAGTCTGACAGGCTTCTATTTTAGTAATATAATTCTGCTTTTCTCTCTCTCCTAGCTTTGTGCTTTGACTCTAAGAGCTTCTCTTTTTGCTGTGGCAGTCAAACGCACTTCTGCTTTCTCTAAGAGGACTTGCCACATTCATTTAAGATTCAGTTTGACAAACACGATATGCAGGCTTAATTTTAGGTTTGAACTTCAGTGAGATAAAGTACATGTCCAGTGCCTTCCGTGAATCACTATCTGTTTCATAATTCTAATCTCATGCTCTTCCATGGTGTTTAGGTAGTGATTAATGTATTTATGAATTAATAATCGCGCTGAAATTTTTAAATCCGTGTGCACACAGAAGAAATAGCTCCATAAAATGTGAGTTGAAAATTGCCAATCTCTGACTCTTAATCTAGAATATCTCTCTGAAACTGTGTTATTTGTGTGTGTTTACTGTCTAAAATCAAATCGTTACATTGTACCAAGCAGTTACAAATTCTGTTATTTGAGAAAAGAAACAAAAGTATCCTGAATTTATTTACATAGAAAAATGTTCATGGAACCTTTCCTTGCTCCAACAGCCCATTTTTCCTATGAGTAAAACGGATCACAGAAGTTGAAAGATAATTTTAATAGCAATTCCCATTGTACGCGACTTCTACTCCCATTATACAGTGCATGCACAGCCCCAAAAAGGCAGAGTGTATTTTTTCAGCTGCCTTCTTTCCCATTGCAAGCCTTTTGCTATCAAAATGCGTGCATGAATTTATGATAATAAGCTAATTCGAGGCACTGATCCAGAGTCTGAGCATCATTTCGTGGGTGTAAATCTGGAATAGCTATTAGTTTCAGTAGGACTGTTTGTATTTATACCAGTGTAATGACACTTAGATAAGGTGTGTTATCATTTCCTAACAGGAACAAGTATTGTTATTCTGTTCTGAAATGGAATTTTTGCTGCTGTGTTTAACAGTAGGGTTGAGCCTCCATGCCAGAAGAAAGCATTAGAGTTTTAAATCACTAATGACTCAAATAATATGTGGAAATGTCAAAATTATGGCTTCTCTGAGTTTGCATATTAGCAGCCTTTCTCTATTTCAGCAAAACACCTGTCTTAAAAGGAACTATCACAATGCTGGGAATTCAAGGACCATGTAGCATCTTTGCAGGCATGGAATCTACAGACACTCTCAAGAAAAATAAATCCTACCTTTTGCTTTTTTGCACTAAACTAGTTTACCTATTTACCGTGTCCCATTTTGAAGACAAAATATATTTCTGAAGCATGACACATTGACACATTTTTTTTAGAGTTCCACATAGCTCTTAGTCATTAGTCTTTGGTAGGTTACAGTCTAGTCATTAAGCAGAAATGTGTGTGATATATTAGTGCAAATAATACAAGATGTTTACTCTATACCTCCATTTGCTCCCACTTACCCCAACTCTGACCTCTACAAAACATCAGATAGAAAAAGCTACTTCATGATTTATCCTCAAGAACTAGTTCAGTAGCCTATTGAAAGTAAAAGTAAGTAAAAGTAATGTAAGTCTTCATATGAAATGGAAAATTAAGCCTCAGACTTTCTGTTACATCTTAAGTTGATTAAGCAATGTAATACTGTTGGGTTTTTTTTTTTCCCCCTGCAGTTTGTACACAACTTTGTAGGCTGTTAAAAATATTCCAAAACTGAAACATACATTTACTTTACATCTTTTACACAGTGCACAAGCATATTAATTATATAACACAACATGTATATAAAAAAAAAAAAAATCACAAAAATATCTATCTATCTTAGTCTTGTTGCATTCACTAGATTTCTCTCCCAGAACAGATTTTATTACCCTTGGCCCTGACTCTCTTTTTTGCTTTTAGAGTACCATCTGTGATTTAGTGGATTGGCCCCTTACAGGTAATATACTTAAGCAGCAGCAGAAAAATTAAAATCTTTTTTAATTTGTAACCTGTTAATCACTTTTATTGTAGCAATGTCTAGTTTGCTTCTGAAAACAGTGTTTACTGAAAACTAATATAAGTTACTGCAATAAAAGCGGTGCAAGCCACAGCATATTTCAAGTTACAACATAATGATTCAGAATTATCTGAAGTAGTTTTTATGATCTACAGTTATCACTCCTTAAGCAGTAGCATGCTGCTAATAGGCCAGAGTGTGCTGGCCTCATATGCTGATCAGGAGAGATGAAATTAGACAAAGATGTTAGCTTGCTTGAGGGTCCTTATTTAAAATATTTTACAGTGCATTGTTCTAAAAAAGACACTGACATATATTTTCCCTTAAAAATGTGTTGGGGTAACTTGATTATCTAAAATGATCTAAGTGTCAGAGCTAAGACAACATTAGAAAAAGCGTGACTGAATCTTAAGATTCTGAAACAATTCTGATTTAGTGAAATTCATGTTAATCCAAACCAGCAAAGGTAGACATATAAGACTGAAAAATATTCAAACTCAGAATCAAACAGTCATGACTTATGTGTATGTTGGTTAATTTGGGGAATTATTGAATTAGAAGACAGACACAACCATGTGACCTGGATAACTAACCAACTCTGCGAGAAGATAATTAATCTTCCTTATTACTGTTGGAACAAATGTATGATTCAGATTTACTCCCTGAGTAAATTTACTAACAAGCTGAGAACTGTCAATATTTACCATATAGGAAAAATGACTATCAGAGAAATTAGTTACATTCATTAGTCTACTCAGATCTAGGAGTGAAAATCAGAATAAAATAAGTGCTGAGGATTAAAATAAGACTTCACCAGCTTTGTGAAACTTTACATAACATGCTTTTATTATATTTGTATCTTTCTATGATAAAGCAAGACTAGAATATTACATAATCATGCATTTAAAGTATCAGATAATACTAGAATTTAAGCTGTGCAGCCTTACTAGACTCCTTTGAGTGTACAAAATCACCATCTTCTAAATTCCTTCACCTGCTGTGAAGCAGTTCAGAGAGAGGAGACAATCAAAACCACTGTGAACAAAAACAAGCTGTTACTTTAACATTTCCTACCAGATAAGAAGGGAAAGATCATCAGCTATGTGTGGCCAGGTACAGTGGTGCAATAAAGGAAGATTATATAGTCCAGCACGAGTTGTCACAATAAACAAGAAAAATCATGAACTAACCAAAGCTTTAGGACAGGTGATGAAAGCCAGAGCACTAGAAGGTCATTATAATTCTTTTCAGTACGTCTTCTTCTGGCAAAGACACCATATGTTATTGAGAGGGAGATGACGGGATTCCTAAAAGGATAACAGAAAAGCTTTTTAAAAAGCTTTTAAAAGCTTTACATAAAAAATTTTATTACCTCTGAATCCAAATCTGATGTCTTGAGAATTTTGCTTTCAGATATTTAAAATACCTGTATCTATAATGAAGTACCCATCAAACAGAATTTTTCCAGGGTCACACTAATTGCCAGTCAACTTGCATTCAATTTAAAATTGGAAAGAGCATTCTTACATAAATCAACATATACTATGTAGGGTCTATCAACTAAAGGAGATCAGTCAGTAGTAACAAAAGAAAATTCTATGAAAAAGGACTTGGAATAAGCATTGGGGGGTGTGGGGGGGTAGGGGGGTGGGTGGAGGTGGTGGTGGTGTGAAAAAAGCGCCAGGATTTCTTTGAACTCCTTCTTCTCCTGGTTTATCCCAGCTATGCTCAGTATTTTCATGTGGAAAAGTACAAATGCAATTTCTACTCTTATGTCCACAATCTGTACAGTAGCTGGAAGTTAGCAGAAAAAATAGAGTCAAGCTCTTTGTATGCTTGCATTCCTGAAGATTCTCTCTTTCATATGAGTTTGCATTGGTGAAAAAGGAAAACCAAGTCTGGTATGTACAAATTGATCCCAAGATGTAGACTAAAACATGCTACAATCTTAGAAAAACACCTTAATAAGATTAATGAAAAAGGTCAGATCACAAATGCATGTGAAAAATTCTGTATTATAAACTGTATTTATAAATGTATTGCACATGTAAAACTCAGTATGTGTAAATCTGTGATGCAATACATGTGCAGTGTATCTATGAATCCGTACACTTTAATTATAAATCAGGTTTATGCAATATATTCTATTACTTTTCAAATGTAGAAATAGAAATTAATAAAACAGCCAAATACAATGCAGCCCAATGGAGAAACCTCAGAAAAACATGAATACATAAGCAAGATTATAAATTATATTAATTCCACCGACACAATTTCAGCTTTGCTCATCAAAAACTTTGTGAATAACTAAAACAACGACAGAAATTTCAATATCACATATTTCTTTTTAGTCAACATCACTTGGAATGGTCTCATAAACAGACAGGAGAGCAAAATATATTTATTTAACAGATCTCTGGTGCAATGATACCAATTTTTAGCAGTTTCCAAATGTATTATACTGCATGATATGTAGTAACAGTAGAAAATAACAGATGGTATGGGACTGAATACAAGGAACCAATTCACTGTGGCATTCTGTCGTATTTTTCTAACCCACCAATAGAATCAGCTCTGGAGAAACAAAGAAGTGAGAAATTTTTTGAAACAAAATTTTTCTGCTATAAAATTCTATCCAATATTTTATATGTTCATCATGTTTCATTTAAGGAAGAAAGTAATCTATGAAATAAATAGTAAATATTAATACTTTTAACATTATGGTGGGTCAAAACTTTAAAATCTTTCTCAGATATTTTCTTATGATTAAAAAATTGACTATTATTACATTGGCAGGGCTAACACTGCAAGACATTACTGTAAGAACTTAGACAAGAAATAGGCTTGGAAAAGTCTTTAATGAGTACTTTGGAACTCAATAGCTTTGGGTCAATATATGCAACATTAGAACTTGGACTATTTCCTTCACTGTGGCAATAATAAACATACTGTATGTATAGATCATTGCCAAAAAAAAAAAAGTACCCAGAACAATGGACCTGGTTTATATATTTTCCCCGTTATGTAGCTAAAATACCTTCATTAGGAATAACAATGCATTGCTGACAACTCCAAAAAGCAATAAATGAAGTATAAACTTATAGGGAAGGTTGTTAACACAGAAGAAGGTGATTTAGAAAACACATATAGTCCTACAGTTTGGTGGGTCTTTTTTAAATATGAAGGGAAATATCAGGAACTTTGCCATACTACAAAATGGATCTGTGGGGAAATTCAGTTTTCACTAAAGGTTTTTCAAAACTAGCCACAGAATTCAATGCTCTCCACCTGTCATCTGGGACCACCAGTCAAATAAGGATAACCTTCATGAAAGGTTTATTAATTTCTGCCAATTGTGGTGATTTCAATTAAATTTTTCAGGACATTCTTACAAACTATAAAAACCCCACCAAGCCAAAAAATCACACTAAGAACTCTATTGGTACACAAACATTTGTCAAGCTCTGTCGAAAAGCAAGTAACAGGGAGAATACTGACTCATAATCTTTCACATCTTGAGAATGCTGTGAACTCTTGCACTAATACTCCAACCATAAAAACTTTCGTATTTACCGACAGGTTAGAGCAGGCACAACACAAGGCAGTCACTATTCCACACTAATTTCATTAGTGGCTAATAACATTTATAATTTCACTAACATAAGAATGGAAAACTACTGAAAAAATAATTTGACTTAATTTTGTATTGGGAAGAGAAAAAAATGTCAGAGAAGGAAGAAGTGACTTTTGGCAGAAACAATAGAAATTCATGCATCTGCCGTCGTCATTCTGACAAGGAACAGGAGCTTGTAAGTTGAGGAAACTCTCCAAATACATGCCATCAGAAATGTCACCTGAAGGCTTGTTTTCACAGATTCCCTTTCTAGGTAAAGAAAAATAAATACTTTTATTAGAAAAAGCTCCTACGCTTTGTGTTTGGTGTGAAAATTTTTATTCTTTAAAATAAAATTATTTCAGAAGTATTCACAGAATTGGATAACAAAAATTGTATGTATATACACAAAACTACCAGAAAACTAAGTAATTCCTTAGAAATGGAATATTCTCCCAATGTCAAAACCCCCAAATTCATACCCTTACCTACTCTTGAACAGACTGTTGGGAAATTTTGGCATGATATTTTTACCTGGTGAAATGCTCTCTTTTTTTTTTTTTTTTTTTAAATTTATTTTTATTTTAACACATACTTTAGTCACACAACAAAGAAGAAATAATGATTCAAGTATAACTGGTTAGAGCAGCCCTCTGGAAAATGGGAGAAATAGTTTTAGGGCTTTTTCCCTGTCTTCAATTTTCTGCATTTAGCACTGTTTCCTATCCTTCCTTAGAAAAGTCTGAAATATTCTGGAAGTAACATATAGAACTTTCTATTCCACACAATCCCTGTTTTGTTTCAATGAGAAATAACAAAAGCCCACTCAAATTCCAGGCTGTATTTATTTGGTTTCCTGAACTTACAGTGATCAGCATGACCTGATCTGCAGTCATAATGACACTGCTCGTCGTGAAGGTACTTTGTAAAGTATGATCTGCTAGTACTTCGAAAGTGACTCAAGATCACAACAAAGCTTGTGACAGCATTATTGATTTGTATTTGGAGCTTTTTTTCCACTATTTACCTTTTCAGCAGAAGGTGACCTGATAGCTGTCTGCTAAGGAGGTGCACAGGGAGATGGTTTCCAGCTGCAGAAGGTTCTTTATCTGGTATTGGGTGAGATAAGATTTCAAGTTAAAGATTAAGTGTTATAAATGAAGAGACTCTGTTTTTTAGTGTGGGTTTCGTTGTTGGAGTTTTTACCTGTAAGTTTTGATCTGATAAAACTGTTCTATTACAATAGCTTTAGAATAGCAAATCTGGGGTTTCACCCAGCTGTGAATGTTTTAAAAACAGAATCACACTTTGGTGTGAAACTTTCCATTCTCTTCGGAAAAAAAAAAAATCAAATGCTTGAAAAAGAAACGGCTTGAAGATTGATCCACATGGTAAAGGTACCCACAGAAGTTTTTGGTTTGGGTTTTTGGGGGTTGTTTGTCTGTTTGTTTTTTCTGAAAACTAGATATAGGAAAGGCAGCAAAATGGTGCATCCAGGCTAGAACTGGCAGCCAGGCATAAAGGCAGATTTTGATGCCATAATTCACAAGTGTTCTTTTCACACATAGAAGACTTCAAAGTGGAAACTGGATGTGGTTGTCATCTAATTTTGGAAATTACTTTTTCGACCCCAAACTGAGTGAGTTTCTTAAAGACACAGAACTTTTGATTTAGGATTGTCAATAACAGGAACTACATAATTCATGCACTTGTTCACACAATTATCTTCTCACAGCCAAAGGAATTTAACGTTAACTACAAGTACAGAATTATGTGTCAACTGCACCTTTCTCTCTCAAGTCTCCCTTCCTAAGCACCTTCCCAATAATTCATTTAAAGAAGATCTACAGTGATTATTGTAAACATCAGACTCTTAAAGGTCATGGTGACCTAGGAAAAACAAGCGCATTTCTTTAGTGGATGAGTAAACATTGATAAAGTTTAGTCCGGTGACAATGAAGAAACCAAGGAAAGCACAAGGCAAAGCGGTCCCATCAAAGTCAGATGCTGTCTACTACACCCTTATCTGCATTTACTGTTGATTAATTGTTGATCCTGATTTCCTTCCTTCACCAGCTTCTTTTATAACTCACATTAAATTATACAGGATATGAGGCAGACTATTCAAGGCACAACTTTATCAGTTTATTCTGTCTGATTAGCTAAAATCTTCATTGCAATATACAGTGGAATTCATTATGCCTCTACTGGAGTTTAACTCATACATAAAATGTTTAGAATAATCTCTTCAGCCTGAAATGAGACTGTTTGTTTTCCCTAAACAGATCACTTTTATTTCCAAATCAGTGCAGATAAGGTTAGCTTCAGCTAAGGATTTTTTAATTTTTTTTTTTTGGTTAGTTTTGTTAGCTGTAGAGACATTTTTCAGGTAAAAGAAAGAGGGATCAATCCACAACTTTTTATTAATTGCTTAAAGTCATGGGATAGACCAAACTTATGAAGTACCAAACAAATTCTTGTTAACCTCTAATTTTTTTATAAATTATGATTGGTTTTCATTTATGATAACTGATTTTCTGACAAGTTGGTGAATCCACTCTTACTCAAAACAATGCAGGTGCAAAGACTGGACAAACTGGTTTCAATTACTCTGAATATTAGATTTTTTTTGAATGAACTTCAAGAGTAGAAATACATTTTTAGAGTAGTGTATTTAATAAACCTGCTAATGATTGCTGCCTACTTCGAGCTAGATATGAGCTGCCCTTTTTACTGGGTCAGAATTTGAGTTTAATTTTACCTAAATCAATTTTAGACTAAGTAAAAAATTATGGAAACATCAGGCTGCTCTTGATTTTTTGTCTCCAAAGTTTATAAATAGGACAGGAGAGGTTAGAAAAGCTTTATACTGATATGATCCCCTTTCTATGAAATGAAAGTTTTCCTGAGACCTAGCTCAGAAAAACTCTGTTCTCCTCAGATGAAGACCTCTGCTACCATTTCTAGAGGCGTAACACAGCACTGGTGTGCCAATATGTCTTACAAGATGCCTTCATTGCTGGTAGCACCATATCACAGTGAGCATTATTATGTGTTCTTATAATAAACACATTTAGGAATCCTGAGGAGTCTGCAAATATGTTTATAAAATTTTGAAATGGTTGCTTGATACTAATGAGTACTTTTAAGCATTGTTTTGAAGCTTTGTATATTGAATTCAACATCTATTATTCACAGCCACACCAGACTGCAGAAGATAGAAATTGTTTATTAGAAGCTATAAAAATCGAGATTATATCTGTTATGAAGTCCCAGTAATTCATATCTTTGAGGCAGCAACAATATATAGAAAGCAGCAAAAGTAATCAGGAAAGTCAGGGGTTTGGGGAAAAGTGTCCATTATTTCTAATGAACTCTCTTTTACCAGTTCAGAAATTCCAGCGCAATTGCTTTTCTGTGGAGGCATAATATTTTTTATGATGTAATATTTTCTACACAACTGTTCAAATCAATAAACTACTTCTTAAGGGGTCAATTCATTTCTGTTCCACTAGGCCAAAATTAAATAAATTCCCTTGTGCATTTTAAATATCCTCATTCATAGGTAATTAGTCTCTAATAACATAAAATATTTTCCTGTTTTGGATGAATACGTCAGTTAAGCCTGAGGAGATAATTCTTGCAAAACAATACAAACCATACCTTTGTCTCTTCTCCAGAATTTCTACTGTGAAATATCAGAATGTCAGAAGAGAGAGGAAAGACAAAATACTGCTAGCTAGAATTAGGACTAGATGAAAGGCAAATTAATTTTAGCCAAGTGTTTAAAAATCAACCAAGCAAACAAAACCAAAAAAATCTAAACCGAGTTTTGTGTTTCATATGCCTGACTGATGCATGATGCCTGAGTGTTACCTTATCAGTATTACAAGCAATACATGACTGATACCTGATACCTCAACAGAAGGGCTAGTGCTCTTAATAGAATCTGGTCCCTAAATAGAAAAGATGTTCACACACAATAACTGTGTTTCACACCAGAAACTAAAGTCTAAATCAAAATTAAGATAATCTGAGAATATCTACATAGAAAATAAAGTAATTTTGCACTATGCAATCAGCAGTCAGAAGTGAAATATCATCTTTTATCAGTCAAAAATCCCGGGAGTACTGACCAAAATTATGCATGAACTTACTGTAGCAAAGCCAGTCCTGGAAATTTGCTGCAGTTCTAATAAAAGATATCATGCATTTAGAGGGATCGTTGTAATAACTGTCAGATGAATTCTTGTGTGCAGCGCATTTTAGGGTGAAAGGTCACCCTTACGGAGTATCTTTAGAGAAACACAAGGGACAACAACACCCACCGTATTTCTGTATTGCTACATTGAAATGGAAGTTATGAGTTAATCTACACTCTTTTTACCAAGTACCCCAATGACAAAACTGCGCATGTCAGTAAACACACACATACCTTTGTTGAAGCATTTAAGTAAGAGGTTAGCCTTGACATATCTATGACTAATTTACAAACTGAAACAGTTAGAGGTAAACCTCACACAATGTAATCAAAACAAGAGAAATTCCATAATTTTGTTTTGAATAAGCTTACTTTGCCTGAAATACTTGATTTCTCAAGAGTCATTAAAATTTCCTCCTGCACCTCTTGTGGGGTAACTCTATGTATCTCCCTATCACATTCCTATCTATGAATAACATTAGCATACTCTATTAGTATAGTAACATTAATATACATTCAACAATCACACTTTAGGAATTTCACATTATACAGGCTTCTTTTATTCTCATGCCAGAAATTACTTTCAAGCTATTGGGAATAACTCTTCTCCATCCAATATTGTTATAAAAGGTCTTCGAGTGCCTTTACAGAAACAAGTGGCTGCAAGAATGATAGTCTCCAAGCCACAAAAAAAGGGAATGTACATCTGCCTACAATAGTAGCTTAGAAGTCAACTCAAAGAAACTTTCATTGTTGGTTTGGGTGGGAGGTATGGTAGTAATGGAGGACAGCTCAAGTACAGTAGCATCAACGTACATCTCGATGAAAGAGGAAGGTAAAGGCTGATGTGTACAAACAGACAGTTTTAGCCAAAAATGAGCTCAAGTAAATAAAGATTAAATACTCAAATTTGGACGATCTAATTATTTCACATTACCCACTCTAAAGGGTATTCATGCTTTAAGAAATCTGCCACTATCTTGCAGGTAATAGAGAAAAATTTTAGTTAGAAATGTAGCAGGAATAAATTCTAGTTCAAAGAAGTGAATGGTCTCTGTGGTTCTTTCTTCTTTCTAGACATAAATATTTGTAATTTAGGAGAATTATTTCATGAGTTCTAGGTTTCATAATGGATTTCTCTTGAGGTTTTGGGTCAAGATTTGAGTATAGCGAAATAGAATAGAGTTCTCTTACATGTGTCTGATGTTAGATTTTGTTGTATCAGATAACAATTTAAATAAGTGTAATTGCCAGAAGTCTTTTACAAAGATGACAGCTCCATTTTATTGTTGTTGTTTAATTCATTAAGTCATCTACATCATGATTTTGAGGTTGTTTTGACTACAAAGGTTCCCCTGGACCTCTTAGAATGAAGTGTTCCCAAGATGGAATTAGGATTGGATGTCTGAAGGCAACCTCCTGGCAAACCTCTGATTATCGTGGCTCACAAAGAAGCTACTTCAGAATGGTTATTCAATCACACAAATTAAAACAGCTTTCTAGAAACGCTTCACATCATTTGGCTTTGCTTGCCATAGCCCTGCACAGGCAATAGGTTTCTCCGAATTGCATCCAGACTGCAATTTCAGAACATGTGTAAGTACCCAGCATGACGCAGCAAGACCAGGCTTGGATGCAACCAGCAAGAGGGCAGCACAGGGCAGTCAGCTACACATCACCTTGAAATGCTGTAGCTCATAGAGAGTTTTATCCAATTGTTTGTCCAATACATGAAAGAGTCAATTCACCAGCTAGTGAAATGAGAAGAAGTTGACATTTTGTTTCCATCTATGAAGGAAGTGGAAGCATGAGAATTTCATATTAGTATTTAGAATGGTTTGGGTTTTCATCTAAAATGCAAATAAGGCAATGCAATTTAGACGCCCTTAGGACTATATTAACTTTGTTTTCAAAAATACCACAGCAGCTAGAATAGTTATTTTTCTATAACAGACATAGGTGAGGATTTTCTTATAAAGAAAAGCACTAATAATATTTTTACAAGCTCAATCTTGCCCCCCTCCTCAAATTTTGCTTATAAAGATGAATATCTGGTTAGTCATCTCACTATCACAAAGTGAAATTGTTTTATTTTTAAAATTTTTTTACATGGTTCAGATCCATTTAGCAGTAAGACCAGCCAAATCTATTTCAAAGGGTTGCTAATAGCATAGCAAGCTTTCAGGAACCTATGTGGAGAGCAAGTTCCAATATATAAGTTACAAAGAACTTTTCTGCCGAAATGTGCAGAGACATGCTCACACATAAAAACATACATCCCGCCTACATCTTGCATTGTCTTTCAAGACTGAATTAATAATCAGACTCTATTTGACATTTATCATGAAAATTTCTTATGAAACCTAATAGAAGGAAAAGATGTTTAAAAAGAAGATCCAGTCAGCAAAATTTTGTATTTTTTTTTTTCCTCTGAGGCTGAATTGTGTCATCAACCCATCACCTCCAAATCTAAAAAGACTTCTTATAAAATTGACTTTTTTCTCATGATGTGTTTGTTGGGGTTTTTTTTGTTGTTTTTTTTTTTCCAATTGCTCCCACTACTCTAAGTACTAAACTCAGCTTTTCTCTTCCATCTTCACATATGACACTCTCTGTTTCAGGACAAATAAACTGCACCCTTTCCTACACTCTGTCCTAACTTTCTTCAGTTACTTAAATATAGGAATCCACCTTTAGCTATGATTCTTCCCTTAACTTTTTGGTTTTTCTGTGTTTTCCTTATAGTCTAGCTGATCCAGATCTACAAAAGTACCAAAGCTTTTCTCAGGGAAACCAAATAACAGCAAAAAAGACAGAAATAAATTGACTTGAAATGTGTTTTCTTATCTCTAAATATTTTTGACTGTTTGAATCCAAACTGATTTTAAACATAATTTTGGGTTGCTATAATAAATAAATTAAGCTGAGACACCTTGCAACTGAAGGTCTCAGAAGTTCTCTCCAACAGTGCAGAACAGGGCTTCTCTTCCAGGCTAGAAAGAAGTATCTAGCCGTATGTCATACTACCTTGCAGGTAATCTGGCCAATTTCTATTGTAAAGTTGGCTTTTTTTTTTTTTTTTTTTTTTTTTTTTTCCAGGATTGTATTTGAGGTGATATGTCCATAGTTAGTACAGTACTAAAAAATTGATATGTATACAATTCAGATTCTGAAAGTAGAAATGTTGGTGCAGAAATTGAAAAGGACCTGCCTGCATCTTGTATCACCTCTGTTCTCAAGAGTAAAGCATAGGAGCTATTGCCGCACAGGAACTGTAACGTGAAAGCAAAATCCCGTACTCCTCAGGTTATGGTGTTGCAGGGAAGCCTGGGACCTTCCAACATAACTCCTATGGCTTTCTGAATGAAGAAATCTGGATAGTTTACTGTTATGTCTTTAGTTACAAGAAACAGATTTTAACCAGAGCAACACCACTCATGGAAAAAAAATATGGCTGGAGATATGACTAGTTATATAAATTCACCTGGATGAAACAAACTTTGCTCTTTACTCTCAAAAGTGAAAATTAACCCCTCTGTAAGTTTTTATGGATAACTTGAACAAGTAATAACTTGAAATATTAAATATAGCATTTGCCTTACAGTAGCAGTCACAGAAGATGACAATCTTAGTCTTCACTGATATCGAACTACCGTTCAAAAATGAAGACATGGTGTCTGCCACAAAACTTTTATATTGTAGAAGCAGTTGTAGAAGAGTGAGAAAAGGACAACATTGTTTTCAGTTCCTTTTACAGCGTAGGAAAATAATGATATTCATTATATGTTTCACATAAATAACTTTGATCTATTGATTTCCTTGTCTTTTAATGAAAATGTGTCAGGATTCTCTTTAAGGAATGTAAACTAAATGACGGGCAGATCCACTCCTTTTCACTTTAGCACACATTCTGTCCTCCATCAGGAACTGTCACTTTCTCCAGGAAGAGTTGGTGGTATCACCATCTACCAACTTTCAGAATCTTCCATTTATTTATGAAAAGGTATTTTTATAATGATTAAAAATGGATGCTTTAGCTTCAACACACTGACAAGCATAAACCTTCAGCTAGCTTCTCTTTCTCTCTCAACCTCTTTTGATGTGTAATACAAAAATAAAACCTTTTGTTTTCTATCACTAAGAAAAATTACAGACCCAATAGGATCTGACAATTTTTCTGCATCCTTCAGTAATGTAAAAAGAATTTAGTTATGTAACCTCAGAGTTTTGTTTCTCTTGACATGTTGGTTATTGTGTCTTAGAATCTCTGAGAGAAAGATTTATTCCATGGTTAATCCTAGACTTCGATGTAAGAGATTTTAGAAAAGTTCTCTTGAAATGACTTTGAAAATTTGAAGTGTCTAATTAGTTAACCCAGAATGATAAAATCTCTGAGCATAGAAATTCTACAGTTGCAAATACCCAATTCATTTCCAAATCTTGCATTTTACTAAGGAAAAAATCTTAATCTTAGCCTTTTTTTTTTCTTTTTTTTTTTTTTTTTTAATGCAGCAACAATGACAATTGCTTCCCTTCAGTAGTGTTCAAGTGCCTCACTGAGAATGCTGGGAAAAGTACCAGGAAAACAGTCTTAGTACATGTACAGAAAAAGAAATAGGAATTGCATGGTCTTTAACAGTGTAACATTACATTTCTGTTTACAAAGCTTTTCAAAGCAAAAATAGGATTGTAGCATCAGAAGAGTTTACAGTTCATGTGATCCTCAGAAATTATATAAAAAAAAAAAATATATGCTTTACTCTTGAAGACTCTCTTGATTTCCCTACAGGTAAAATTTTTGATTGGATTTTTTTGGTTTGTTTTTTTTTTCTTTTTTACATCCATGCTATGAAAACTTGAGCAAAACAACGTTAAACAGACTAATCAAGGGTTGTGTGTTTTTGCAAAATATGCCATACCTTTACCAAGCTCACTAATGTGTACCAAAACCCTGGTTATGTATATACTTAAGAACAACTCTTCAGTATTCATTGTGAGCATGAATTTATTACAGATCTTCTCTTACCATGTACAAAGAGAAAAGTTGTGTCTCTGCTCATGGAGTACAACTGACTTAGACCCACGGGAACACCTGTTGTACCAATATCTATTAAAGGAGCCATGAGTCACAAAGAAGAGTAAAAGGTCAATGATGAAGGAAGTCAAATATGATCCCTCTGTTCCTCCTCCTCTCTTACTCCTCCACAGCTTCAGCAAATTTGGAATTATATAGGTGTGAGCACAAGCAAGAGTGAAGAATAGAGCTGAACAGGGAGACATTTTCCAATGAGGTAACAAAGGCCACCATGAGGAAATCCCAGGGATTTTAGAAGTGTGTTGATGAAAAAGTGGAGGAAAAGATACATACAAGTGCAAGGACAGACAGCAGGTCCTTGATCAAGTCTCTCACCTTTACACCCGACTCAGAGCAGTGGGGCCTCGTCCTGCAGCTCTGATACTGCAAATAAGTCCTTTTTCCTAGGTTTTGGATAATTGGTACAGGAAAATGTTCCATGTTAAACTCAAGAGTATTTTCAAGGCAGAAATTACATTAAAACTGAGGCACTAACCACAGTTTTCAGTTTTATTAGAAATTATTATACAACACTAATCATGACAATCAACATAAACTATGCTCAAAGTCTTCAGGGCAGGGAGACAATGTTTCAGTACATATGGATCTTCAAGGCCTTTTGAGAAAGCAATAGAAACATCTTTCACGTGCCATTGAATTATCTATAAACCCAATATGTCACATGAAAATGAGCTGAAACATAAAAGTACTGAAACATTGGCCTGGCTTCTCTGACAGCTGTCTTCTGTACAGACCTGGACACAGCATGGCTGGAGTTGGTGAACAGCAGAAAAAAAAACTAGGATGGAAAAGAGCTCACCATCCTGCTTTTTGTTAGTTTGAAGGAAGTAAAATTTTAGTTAGAACAATGCTTAAGCCCCTATAAGAACACCTCTCCATAAAATTTTATTTTTCTTACTTCTCATTGCTTAAAAAGAGGGAGATGGTCAGAATTTTTTGTATGTATATAAAATGTGTATTTATATACGTGTGTGTGTGTGTATTTTTATATATGTATACACATATACTTACATACATGTATAAAAAAGTTGTTACTTTTAAAGAGCATTTCTCCAAAAGCAGTTGTAGTCATACTAAGAGGAGGTTGACACTGCATTCAGACAGTATGTATGAAAGAAGTTAGATAAACAGGGACGTCTCATAATGAAGTCTGCTTTGTTGATAAGAGGACAAGCTACCTGAATGCAGAATTCAGCTTGTTTACTGTTGTTGCAGAAATGTACTGTGTCAAGTAGACAGGTAGCAATGAGGCAGTCATTTAAAAATTGAATTTGAAGATGTAAAGTAATTGTTAAATCAGGGAGAGATTTTGAGAAGCTACAAATGCCTTGCTCACCTCCCACTTGGATTTAAATCCAGAAACACTTAAATACAGAGTCACAGAATTTGTCTCATTTGGAATTTTTAAGTTTGATACTGAATTCTATAAATGTACATTAAAAATATAAAAGGGAAGGTTATCGTTAATATTTATCTATATATTTGCTAGCTGGATAGGGACTACACCTGGAAAATCACTGGCTTACTTCAAAGGTGCTCAAAAGAAACTTTTTTATTGTCAGCATTACACAAGCATCTGCCATTTTACAGACTCATTGAAACCTGAACCCTATGGAGGACAAAATAAACAAACAAATAAGGTGCATATTTTACCACTATCAGCACCATAATTAGAGAAAGTCCACCAAAAGGATCTTGCAACTCTCTAGTATGTTTAGTTGCTTAAAATACAATATATGTGAAATACAAGAAATTATAAAATCTATAGAATTATTAGCAAACATTTGTATAATGTCCTGTTCAAGAGGTTAATATGTATCTGCAGGATAAATTCTGCAATCTTTTTGGGTACATGTGGTATGGTACAGCACGTGTTCTCAATATTACCCTACACAAGTGTTACTCTTCATGAAAGAGTGGAAGAAATATATATTACTCTAGAGTTAAAACAAATGTACACGAGCAAGAGCAAAAGAGTAAATCAGTTGTGTTTGAAGAACTTAAGCTCATTTCTCCTTTGACATGCCAAAGAAATCTGTAGGCATAACCAGTGGAGATAAGAATACTAATAAATAAAAAGATCTGACAGATAAATAGAAAGGAAGGAAGAAGAAGGAAAAAATGAAAGAAGAGAGTAATTTAGGAAATCAGCTACCCAGAAGCAGAATTACATACATATTGAATCCTAAGGGGATTTTTTGAGTTTGTTAAATTGACGCAGTCATTGTTAAAGAAGATAACATTTATTCAGGAGTGACTTTTTTAGCCTCCTGCTGCCATAGTGAGTCTCTTCACATCAGTAACCTCACTTCTATTTTCTCTAAATAAGAAAATTATCAATAAGATTTTATTTCAACAATGTTGGCTATACTTGAACATCCTGAGATTTTTTTGCCTTAATACATCCAGATTTAAGATGTAATAACATACAGCAGTAGTATTAGTTGTCTCACAGTTCAATTATTTTTCTTACAGTCATCAATAAGACAGGACCCATTTTGGTTTCTTTAGATCTCTCAGAAGCCTTTGATACACTGAAGGACAAGATGTCTGAGAATACAGACATGAGAGACAAGCTCAACTCACTGCATTCTTATAGTTTCTCTAAGTGAAATGAAAGCTAGAATTATGCATCATCTGTTCCTGGTCTTGGTCATTAAAAAAAAAAAGAAAAGGTGTTTTACTTCGCTCCTATTCTGATGAGCATATGTAAGCACACACATTTAGACATATAAATGTATAAGATACAGTAAAATTTGACCTGTTAAGAGTATATCTGAGAAAGCACAGCCTTTTTTGTCTGTATATTTAGATGCAGATGGTGTAATCACTCAAGGTAGTTAGATTAGATTAGTTCTCTGAATCATTGGATTCATCCCTTCAGTCTTTCAGAACTGAAAACATTTAAACTGGGAGTTAAGTGTAAATTTCTCTGTCTTCCGGTAAACAAGCCCTCGTAAATGGGAAGAATGGCTGGAAAGTGCTTGCTCACTAACTGAAGATGCAACAAGTGTTATTCTGGAGTACCAGAAGCAATGGTTTCTCATCTGAAGAACAGGCTCACTGATAGTGACCAAGGTTTATATTACAAACATCATTAGACCCCCAACTATATCTGCATACTCAGCTTCAAGCTACTGTTGAAAAATATTGTTCCTCTGATCCAGGAATGTTTTATTTGCATTACATGTGTATTACTTACAACAGTTTCTTTCCATCCGCACAAACTATTCAATCACTTTCTGCTTCAGTTTGCTTCTTACACAATTACTAGAAAAAAATCTGACAGTTTCTCACTCCAAGAGATATCTACTTCTACATATCATTCTGTTAATTTTTGGGTTGGAGAGCATATGTGATCACAAAAGGGCTAAAGTGATCTCCCAAAGCATGTATGTTTTTCTATAAATCATATTAGATTACCATGTCTCCTGCTATCAAAAGCTGAGCATCCTGGAATTCTTGCTCATTGTGATATAACTCTCTTGAAATAACAAACCCTAGAAATAAGCACACACTGGCATGAGCACAGTCCACAGGAAATAACAGTCCATGACATTTGACTGAACTGATCTTCATCTCCTTGCGATCTTCGAACTATGAATCTGTGCTGTCTCACCAACAAAACTTCCTACACATGACAACATTTGTGTCTAGCTTCAATAGCTGTCCTCTCAGATAGGTCACTTTCTAGTCTGTCTCCCAGGTGCCACACACCTATTCCACTGAAAACAATCATATTAACCTTAGTGATGACTCTGTTTCTCTCCACTCCATCCTTTATACTTAACTTTTGACTCTCCTGTCCTAGTGCAGGTCTCATGGAAAAAATCACTTGCTCATTCAAACAACAAAAAAAGAGTGTATATATCTTCGTTAACAGCAAAAGGAGGATTAGAGAAAAACTCCCTCCTGTACTGGATGCGGTGGGAAACATGGTAACTAAGGATAAAAAAAAGGCTGAGGTGCTCAATGCCTACTTTGCCTCATTCTTTAGCATGGAATGGCTGTTCCCTGGACACCCAGCCTCAGGAGCTGGGAGATGGGGAGGGGAAGCAGATTGAGGTCAACACAGTTGACGAGGAGGTGGTCAGAGACCTGCTGCACCACTTGGATGCACACAAGTCTGTGGGAACAGACGGGTTACACCCAAGGGTGCTGAGGGAGTTGGTAGATGTGCTCGCCAAGCCGCTGTCTATGATTTACCTGAAATCATGGCTAACTGGGGAGGTGCCATTGGACTGGAGGGTGGTAAAAATAACACCCATCTAAAAGAAAGGCAGAAAGGAGGATCCAGGAAATTATAGACCTATCAGTCTGACCTTGGTGCGAGGGAAGGTCATGGAGCAGGTCATCTTGGGTGCCAATAAAAGTCATATAATGGACATCCAGGGGATCAGGCCCAGTCAGCATGGGTTCATGAAAGGCAGGTCCTGCTTGACAAACCTGATCTCCTTCTACGACAGGGCGACCTGCTTATTGGATGAGGGAAAGGCTGTGGATGCTGTTTACCTTGACTTTAGTAAGGCCTTTGACACCGTTGCCCACAGCATTCTCCTGGCAAAGCTGGCTGCTCGTGGCTTGGATGGGCACATGCTTTGCTGGGTAAAAAACTGGCTGGATGGCCGGGCCCAAAGAGTTGTGGTGAACAGAGTTAAATCCGTTTGGCGGCCGGTCATGATTGGTGTCCCCAAAGGCTGGGTGTTGGGGCCACTCCTGTTTAACATCTTTATTGATGATCTGGACGAGGGGATCAAGTGCCCCCCTCAGTCAGTTTGCAGATGACCCCAAGTTGGGCGGGAGTGTTGATCTGCTCGAGGGCAGGGAGGCTCTGCAGAGAGACCTGGACAGGCTGGAGCCATGGGCCGAGGCCAACTGGAGGAGTTTCCATAAGGGCAAATGCCGGGGGCTGCCCTTGGGCCACAACAACCCCCAGCAGCGCTACAGGCTTGGGGGGGAGTGGCTGGAGAGCTGCCAGTCAGAGAGGGACCTGGGGGGGTTGACTGACAGCCCGATGAACAGGAGCCAGCAGTGTGCCCAGGGGGCCAAGAAGGCCAATGGCATCCTGGCTTGTGTCAGCAGTAGCGTGGCCAGCAGGGACAGGGAAGGGATCTCACCCCTGTACTCGGCACTGGTGAGGCCGCACCTCGATTCCTGGGTTCAGTTTTGGGCCCCTCACTACAAAAAGGCCATTGAATGACTCGAGAGTGGCCAGAGAAGGGCAACGAAGCTGGTGCAGGGTCTGGAGCACAGGTCGTACGAGGAGCGGCGGAGGGAACTGGGGGTGTTTAGTCTGGAGAAGAGGAGGCTGAGGGGAGACCTCATCGCCCTCTACAGCTCCCTGAAAGGAGGTTGCAGAGAGCTGGGTCTGAGCCTCTTTAACCAAGTAGTAAGCGATAGGGCAAGAGGTAACGGCCTCCAATTGCACCAGGGAATGAATGTTTAGACTAGATGTCAGGAAGCATTTCTTTACAGAAGGGGTTGTTAGGTGTTGGAATGGGCTGCCCAGGGCAGTGGTGGAGTCCCCACCCCTGGAGGTGTTTAAGAGTTGGGTCAACATAGCGCTGAGGGATCTGGTGTAGTTGGGAACTGTTAGTGTTAGGTTAATGGTTGGACTGGATGATCTTCAAGGTCTTTTCCAACCTAGACGATTCCGTGATTCTGTTATTGTTGGCTAAAAACAGATGACAAAAAATTTTTATTACTTTCAGCTGGAAGATCATTTCTGTCACTCGTATTTTAAAGGGGATTATTTTGACATCTAGAGAGAAATACTGAAGGCAAATTTCAAATAAAAATTAGTTGTACTCATAAATAACTCACTGCCTGAAAAAAAAACCAAACCCTGACTAAATTAAAGATATTCAAAGCTATGGTGGGTCGACTACTTAATTAGTATGAGTTAACCAATGGCACAGCTAGTTGTAGTGAGCAGGTTTCTGATTTTGTTAGGAATGGCACAATATAAAATATCCTGTGGGTGGGATTTTTTGCCTGATTTTATTCAGAATGAAATTACTTTCCTAACAGGCTTGTTTAGTCTACTGCCATTTTGCAAAATCTGTCATAAATACATAACTCAAGCAATTCAAGAAATTCAAACAAACCCATCAATTAATACCAGTGTGTACAAGGCAGCAGCAAAATCATTTGTGTCACTACAATTTAGGTCACAGTCTCAAACTTTCTTTACAGTGAGATAAATTCCAAGCTGTGAGAGGTGGATGCATGTAGGACAGTAAAAGTGCAACAGCAGTTCAGCGAGGGACATTAAGAACATTAATGAACAAACATAACAGTCTGAAAATGAAACTATTAAGAATGCAGAACAGTTCTCTGTAAAAATAAAACCAGGAAACCGTAACAGTTTAAAATAAAGGCATTCCCAACAGATGCACACAATGCAACTGAATGCAGAAACTCTTCAAATAGAGTAGCTAATTTAGAATATAACTGAGTCCTGCACAAAGAAACTAGCAAGAGCATATCGTTAATTGAAGACAAAGCTGTGAATTAGTCTCAAAACAAACATTTGGTATTATTAAATTCTATGCAACATACATGAAATTAGTCTAGCCGGAGATGAGAGGTGTTGCATTTTTCCTCTCATAACAGGAAAAGCTTCTCATAGTGGAAGCATTTTTTTAAACCGAATTACTGCTTCAGCAGCAACAGCCACCCATTGTTTGACTGCTTGTGTTCCCAACATTTCCTTCAATATCAGCCTACAGGTTTCTTTGGCAGTGTGTCCACTATAGAAGAATTAAAGGTTGCTCTCCGTTTGTCCATGAACTGTGACTGCTGTATGTAGCAGACTCGCATTCCTTTTAAGTGCTAAGCCAGATGGCAGGTATAGGATGCCCGGCTGACATTTTTAGCACTGTATGCCATGTATGACCATTTGAAGGATTCCAGCATCAAGCAATAACACTAACAAGTTCTGGAAGTGTTTAAAATAGCTGAAAGCTCTATAGCTGAAGTGCTTCAAGCCTGCAGGTCTAGAATTAACATTGTTCTTCAAGGCAACCTCTGGAGAAAGCTTGTTTGCATACCTCTTTCCAGATAATGACAGAGAAGTAAACACTTCTGGATGCTTCAGTAATCACTATACTTGTTTGTTTAGAGTCTATACTGTACGTGATACCACAGGCTGAGCTGGAAGAACAGTTAAAGATAATGGTTTATCTTAGAAATAAAAATGAGGACCATGATTCCTGCAGAATGGCTTCATATAAAATTAATTATTCATTTACTTAAAAAGAGAAAAGAGATTCTGACTCACAACTTGAGTCATTAAGAGATTTCATGTGCTTCTTAGTGGCTTCCTTAACTTTCACCTTTTTTTTTCTAACTCCATCATCTTTTTTTTTGTTTTTGACTTTTCTAAATATCAGACATAATACAACAAAAATTACATTGAGAGAGGTCTAAGACTAATGCTGGTTAAAGAGGTACATGTGCTATTAACTTTCTGTGATTTGCCTTGTTAACCAGACACACTTAAAAACACCCAAACAAGTAAACTTTAGAGAGATCTCTGATGAAGGTTACCAAAGGAGGAAGAAGAGATGGAAATTACTTCTTTCCACCAGTTGGTCCTCCGTGTCATTTTTAAAACTGGCACGATTTTTGCCTAGGCATAATGCCATCCTAACAGACGGCCATAATTGCTGTTATTCAGGGGAAACCAAAATGTGCATCAGCTTTGAGGATTTGGGTAATATTCTTATCCAGGGGATATCAAAGCAGAAATCTAAGCCGGATTTTCTTCTCAGTTATAAAGGTGTAAAAGTGTACAAATGAAAAATTGATTTTCTTTTACATATCAGTTTTAGATCTATTTAGATATGAATCTTTACAAGTTGCTTCTCAAGGCTGATCATTTTAGGTTATCAGTCTTACAAGACTGGCTGCACACTTGGCTTGATCCTGATTTCTGTGAGTAGAAGATCTACATTGACCATTTGGTTTGAAGACAGATACTACACTCAGACTCGGAACTCCTCAGTTACCCATACAACCTACACAGTGTCTCAGTTTTTCATCTCAGGTCTTTATTCTGTTAGGGAAATAGAGGAAAATAGATGGACTGGCAATAACTCAAGCTTCATCCTACAAGCAATCTGGATACAACCAACTTAAGCCTCGCCTTGAATACAGTTAATAAAAAAAACCAAAACAAACCAAACCAAACCAAAAACACATTATTACAAGCACAGGGTTTTTTCCTTTACCTGGTCTGACTGCTTCTGGTTTTAGACTGGCTCTACCTTACCTTAGTACTCTACCTTAATGCATAACATACCAGTAAAATCAGATTTGGATTTCTTACTTCCTTTTCCTTTCAAGACTCTACAAGAATAACTGTCATAAAGGAACATCTTTTATTTGATAACAATATAATACCTAAAAATATGCTGTCTCGCTTGATCTTATATTGACTACCAGCTTGGTGAGACAGCCTTTTCTCTGAGCCCAAAACTAAAAAAATACCATCTTGTGGCTCTACTTTTTCTGCTTCCTGCTGGTTTGATGTGCTTTGCTTTCTCTGAGAAGAGAACATGGGAATTATAGATCCTACTTAGACATTGTATCTTAATGACTCTTCAGGTTGTAGCAATCACTGGAGAACACTCAAGTTTTTCTGTCTACTGTGAAAAATAAAAAGATTTGTTTTTTTCCCTACAGTAGAGAATCAGCATGTTAGAGCCAAAAAACAACCAACAAAAAAACCACAAAAAACCTTCACCTTAATATAATGTGCACACTTTTTTGCATAGACCACCTAGAAAAATGTCTATAGAGAAGACTAGAATTGTTACATGGGAGTCAGTTAAACATATAATGCACGTGCGTTAGATATGTCATGACCTCAGGACCTGTTCATCTTCTCTACTCAGTGGAGTCTGAAGTAGTTCTTCCAAACACCCTATTTTTATATTAATGTTAGACCTAATGCTTTAGCCACACATTTAAATGTCAGGAAAAAAAGAAACTAGTCGAATTATTTCTGAGTAACAGATTTATACACAATTTGTTTTCTTTTTATCATAAAACATGCACAACTATTCTCATACGGCTTTAAAAATCCCTTGCGGTATTATTAATGTAACATAACGTCTTCTTCTAATCAAAACTAATAAAACTAGGGAAGAAAGCCATAGATGTAAGTAAATGTGAGTTACATCTAGGAAAACCTGAACTACAGGTGAGATCAAACAACTCAGATGTCTGCAAGCAATGTTAGAGTAGAAAAAGAATTTGAAAGAAAACCATAGCCTGTATTTATAGCTAGGACATGATCATACATCTGTCAACAGCCTCCAGTCTAAACCCAGCTGATTGCTGTCACCCTTGCCCCACAAGCTATTACTCCTGATGATTTTGCTAGCTATGGTTCTCATATAATTGTATGATAACCTCTTTCAGTCAAAACTATTTGTTAGCAAAGACCTGATACTTACTTTGCTGAAGCTCACATTGTCTAATTTATCAAAATAGATTAAAGATTCCTTTCAGAGAGAGTACAAAGCTAGTTACAAAATATCGTATGTTTCAATATTTCATAGAATCATCATAGAATGGTTTGGGTTGGGAAGGATCTTAAAGATCATTTAGTTCCAACCCCCCTGCCATAGGCAGGGACACCTTCCACTAGCCCAGGTTCCTCAAACCCCCATACAATCTGGCCTTGAACACTGCCAGGGAGGGGGCAGCCACAGCTTCTCTAGGCAATCTGTTCCATTGTCTCACCCCCCTCACAGCAAAGAATTTCTTCCTTATATCTAATCTAAATCTAACCTCTTTCAGTTTAAAGTCATTACCCCTCATCCTATACCTACACTCCCTGATGAAGACCTCCTCCCCATCTTTCCTGCAGGCCCCCTTTAAGTACTGGAAGGCTGCTATAAGGTCTCCCCAGAGCCTTCTCTTCTCCAGACTGAACAACCCCAACTCTCTCAGCCTGTGCTCATATGGGAGGTGCTCCAGCCCCCTGATCATCTTCATGGCTTCCTCTGGACCCACTCGAGCAGGTCCGTGTCCTCATTATGTTGGAGGCCCCAGAGCTGGACACAGCACTGCAGGTAAGGTTTCATGAAAGCAGGGTAGAGGGGAGAATCCCCTCCCTCGACCTACTGGCCACACTTCTCTTGATGCAGTCCAGTGCACAGCTGGCTTTCTGGGTTGCAAGTACACATTGCTGGCTCATAGTCAGTTTTCCATCCACCAATATCCTTAAATTGTTCTCTGCAGGGCTGCTCTCAATCCACTCTGCACCCAGTCTGTATCTCTATGCGGACCTTGCACTTGGCCTTGTTGAATTCCATGAGGTTTGCGTGGGTCCACCTCTCAATCCTGTCCTGGTCGCTCTGGATGGCAACCCCTCTCTCCAGCACATAGACCGCACCACAAAGCTTGGTGTCGTCAACAAGCTTGCTGAGGGTGCACTCAATCCCACTTCCCATGTCACTGACAAAGGTTAAATGTCACTGGTCCCAACACTGACCCCTGAGGAACGCCACTCATCACTGCTCTGCACTTGGTGAGTGGTCCATCCATCTAACCCACATCTCTCCGACTTAGAGACAGATGTACAAGACGGTGTCAAATGCTTTGCACAAGTCCAGATAGATGCTGTCAATATTGGTAGTGGTCAGTGCATAACCTGTACCAAGTATACTGTTCTGTGTATATTAATACAACTGTGTTTACTTTGTACTTACAGTTTTCTTCATTTACATTTAACTAATCAGCTTGAACTGATGTCTTAGTGTTATTTATTTATGGCTGTGTTTTTCCAAAATGTACAGAAGCAGTTTTTATAGGTTACGTTATTTCCAAAATATTTTACCACCCTCGAAGTACAGTTTTAATTAAAAATGCCTAATACTTTACAGTGCTGAATGACCTGCACTTTCTCTGGCTCCAGAACTGAGTCACAGTAATTGAAATTCTTAGTTTCAGCGTCAGAGTTTCAAAGTAAAACCTAACTATGACAGCGTGGCTCATTAACCCCTTTCAATTGCTTTAGGTGCTTTCAAAGGTGTTAGCTGCTACAGTGAAGGAGAGCATCTGAGAACAGACATAGATGATAAGGCAAAATGCATCTCTGTTACTAAGCGGTATATCATCTTTGTGACAACATTCCCCTGGAATCCTGACAGAGGAGAAGTGTTGACTTTTCTTGTAGTAGAGAAGTTACAACTAATCCTGCAGGAAATTTTAATCTTAAATTTAGTCCACTTTATTTGAAAAATGGGCATAAAGCACATTTCTATCTTTGAAGTATTCAAAAAAATAATCCCACTGAAGTATAGTATTTACTATTCTCAACTGTTTTTGACAGTAACTCTCAAGTGACATCTACAATGAGAGACTGAAAACTGAATTTGATTAGCACCTTAATCTTAACATATTGCTTCACAAATATTAACGGAACTTTTTCCACCAAGTTAGAGAAAAACTGTCTCATTATGATAGCAGATTGACTACTACTTCAATTTTAAATTTAAATCAACATTTTATACTGAGACTATTATTTGTTTATATAAGTACAGTAAGAAAATACAACTTTGATTTTAATAAGCAATGCATGTAGTCATGTAATCGATATTGTATTTTTGGTCTATATTTCACATGTTGAGTTTGAGGAATTATGTTGAAATTGGATAGTGATCTCACTTTGCATGTTGTTTCTGATAATTTAGTGCTATTTTCTATCAAAGATAATTTTATATATGTTTAAACTACAAAAGAAATACATTTTTTTCCCCAGTTCACTATTGATATAAGGGGAACCAGGAAGTCAAATAACTACATAGGATGCCCTCAGATATAACCTCTGCAATGTAGAAATAATATAACTGCTAATGCTCTTATGTTTGATTCACATCATTATACTACCGTTCTTTTGAAGTATGGAATGTATCAGGATATAGTAACTGCTGTGCTTATGTTACCAAGACATTCCGAACAAAGCAGAAGTACTCACATCTATGACTCAGCCAAGGATATTAACCTAATTATCTGTAATGAAGAGGATACTGTGCTCCCTCACTTAAATTTCCAGTGAAGTTTCCATATCTTATCCTCCACCCAAAGTCTTAAAAAGAATTTCTGGCTCCTACATTATATTTTTGCATCAGTGATCTGTTGAAAGGTAGAGGAGCACTATTTTCTGTGTCTGGTTCGGATTCAGCATCAAATTATGGATGCCTGGCCAGGACAGTTCATCCAGTGTGTATTCAATCCCAAACACTCTCACTGTCTCTGGCAAAGCAAAACTCAACTCTGAACTGTGTCACCTGATCATGCTATTTAGTCGAATTAAACATAACAAAGACTGGTAACATCAAGTCCAAGTCTTCTCTTGCTTTTCACCATACCTACTCTATATTTGCTACCTAAAACAGAAATCGATAATTTATGACCCCATAAATATTGTCCAATACCAAACACATGCTTTAACTAATGACAGAGTTTACCTAAAACCAAATTAAATTTACTATCACTTTCATGCTATTTTAGTTCATATGCCCATTTATGACTTTTTAAAATCTCATTTTATTATTTCAACAACACCCTCAAAAAACAAAACAAAACAAAACAAAACAAAAAACAACCTATTTTGCAAGATTTATTAATTTGTTCATTTTACTGTAGTCTTTACCTAAGATACTCCTGTGGAAGAAGTTTGCAATGGAATCAGCTTATGAAGTGGAAAGAGTTTGTAAAGTTAGTTATATCTGGACTTTTTCTTTATGTTCACAACTTTCCAAAAAATACAAAAATGGAAAAATTAAATATTGAATGACAGAACATGGATATTCCAACAATGTCTGAAAACTATTTCAAGCTGTCACCAGCATTTTAGTTATATTTACAGTTCATACACTAAGTGACGATCATATGCAACAAAATATTCACAACAGATGTTTCCTTTTGTATCTACTTACATATTATGTATGTATGAGGGTGCAGAAGGAAAACATTTTAGAAAAGTGGACAAAAGAGGATATTTAACCATGTTACCTTTTTGACAGGTGGTTAGAGAGAAAGTAAACATACCACGGAAATTACAAATTTCAAATGCTGCTGCAGATTTTCAGTTTGTTATTGCAACATCAACAAATGACAGTTCATTTCAGTTCTGGTCAACAGTAACAACTTAAGCCTTATTTTGAAGGGTGTGGAACATCAGTTATTTATCCAAGCTAATCTAAAACATGGTCTACATTCCAGGCTCAATTCTATGTTGCTGTAAGGTGAATAAATAGGTCATTCAGTAATTTCTATTGCTCATACCTGACCTGTCCTAAAATACCTGACCTGCCCTAAAATACACAATGAATTTCCAGTTGCTTGTAACAGAATAAGATAGTGGGCACCACCTCTCCCTTAAACACAATGATCCATTTGCCCTGCTGTACCAGCCCCAAAAGAAAAAAACTCTCTGAAGTGAACAAACCCTATTCTAAAGCTATGTTAATGTTCATCACCGCGTTTCTAAGGATTTGAAAACTAGGGCCTTACAAAACTTTCCCCAGAGAAATAAGGAGCCAGCATGAAAATAAGGAAAACAAAAAATTACTTCTATTTTTCCCAAATTCTGACTATTATCGAATGTAGTTCAAAAGACACGTTTTCAGACATATGACAGAAACAAAGCCTGTTGCTGCATTGCATGATGAAACATCATGCATCTAAATAGAGTTGACAGATTATCCCAAAGAGCGGGCTGACAGTACAGCTGTACACCACTCCCTCTAGTTGTTTCTGGCACAACAAAAATATTCCTGCACACCATTGCACAGTATGGACATGCTAAATGTCTCATATGATACATGTTGCACATGATCTCACTTTTCTAGAACAAGATAAATCTAAAAGTACATCCATTTTCTTATTACTGAAAGTACTCCAAGTACAGAATACATTAGTAACTGAACTGAGATTATTTTTCAACTATATTTCTCCCCACAGTTATCTAACTTGACTTGGTTGAAAGCAGACCATGCCAAAAGAAAAAGCATTTTGACCTAAAGTATTTATTTCTATGGACAAGATGGTATTTTACACAATATAAAAGACAACAAAGAAGGAACCTCTAAAACATCTTTAAATGCCCTGTTCTTTATCTTTTGAATGATGAGGAAAAAATCTTCACCCAAATCTTCCAGTGTGGAGAGGCAGGGGAAAAATCCAACTAAAAGTTATATTAATTACTTGACGTACTTATTTTTGAGTCTACAGTCTATGTAATTTCTAGTGATGTGACATGAATCATCCTCAGTTTTCCTGGGAAGGAATAATCCCATGCACTAGTACATGTGGCTTCCCAGAGAAATTGTGCAGTCTTCCTCTGTGGAGAAACTCAAAACCCAACTGGAAATAATCCTGGAAAACCAGTTCTAGCTGACGTGCTTGATGAGGGGAGTAGGACCAGATGATCTTGAGAGGCCCGTTAACTCAAATCTGTGAAAAGCTTGGCAAAATAGCTCACTGTATGCAGAATGTAACATTTAATTTACTTATCTGTCATAATAAGTCGTGTGCCCTGAAAGACATTTTTAGAATAAAACCACCATTGCTTTTTGACACCATTGTCTTTACTTTTCATTAAAAAGAAACCACAGACTTTTCCTAGCTTAGGTTTGTGCAAGGGAAAAATAACACAAGGAAACTGAACGACAGAAACTTTTCTAATTTACAGCGCTTACCAACTCTCAGAGGACAGAGGAAATATTCTTGAAGTGTCAAAAGTTTGCAGTTCACTTGTTTCCAACTATCTGACGTTATGCCACAAGAATCCAACTTGCAGCATGGGATAATTAAAAAGGGAAACAGAAAATTATTTGGCTCTTATTTAAAGCTTCCAGTGGGAAAGACACAGACAAGTCTACACGATGTAGTACCTTGCTAAGAAAGCCTTTGGGCTCCATTCAGAGCTACAGACAGAATGTCATCTTCCTCAAAGGCACATAGCCTTTAATTCCATAGACTTAGGTGTCTGGATTGTGTTTCAGTGGCTTAAAAGACAAAGAAGCCTCAATAGACTTAAACTTTCCACTGATGTAAAGGAGAGTAATTAGGACTTCAGAACGGACATCATCATTTTGCTGCCCTTAAAACTGAAATAAGGGTGAACAGAGAACTAAAGTCCGAAACAGAAATAAAGACAACTTATCTTCCTTTCTAAGGGAAGACATTTTGGCAAGTATAGAAATAATACTGAGAAATCATTCCTGACATTCATCTTGACACTCTTTCTAAATGTCACAATGCATATCATATCTAAAAGAAGTTTTGATTTATTGATTAGGAACTTAAGGTCAGGGTATCACAGGGGCTTGTGCAGAAAGAAAGAGTATCTGAGAAATATTGTTACATACAGGAAAGATTACCTCTTTTACAATATTCTTAAGGAAAAATGTATCATTTGAGTTTCTAAATAAGCCTGTGAAAATGATTGTAAGCTAGAAGCCTAACTCCAGAAAGATTCCCTTGAAACCTGCTCTTAGATCTTCTAAGCATGTTAATTTCTATTATCAATACGCAGATTAGTCACGTTCAAGAATGGTCAGGTGGTTAACAGATTACTGAAGTGTATAAAATCTGTAGGAATGGATATTATACAAATTTGAGTGGCATTTTTTCTCATTTTTTTAAAAGTAGCTATTTAATGTAATGTTTCTCCTTATTTTATATATGTGGGAAACTTCACTATAAATCAAGATGTTACTTTTTATGTGAAATTGTCTTTACTTAATAAAAAAACTGTTCAGTATCTAAAGTTAACTTTAACTGATATTTCCATTTTTTCCTATCTGCTTATAACTTGCTTAAAATCATGAATTCTCAAGTCACATATATTATTTCTCATAGAAATAGTTTTACTTTAAATACACAATGAAATTTGTTAGATACATTTCAAGTCTTTTTCCATTTTATATCAAGAATTTCATACGAGATTTTTTCTAGTTTTGAAACAGTTTTTATAAGTCTCAACTCATTTTCTTCTAGATTTTGAACCTTCAGTTTCCATTTCTACCTTTCGATCTGAACTCGCCTTAATGTTTAGACCTAACAAGCAGTGAGAGCAGATTGTAAAAGAATGGTTTTCTTTATTCAAGTTAATTATCTAGCAGCTGAGCAGCAAATGACTATGACAGTGCATTTGGACATAATGTAATAATATAATAGGAAAAAGTTAAAATTTCATAGAGAAAAAGTCAACATCAGGGATATTAATAATTGAATATTTAGGAGTCTTAGCATTTAATTAGCTGATTCGTTTCATCATGAGTATTCCACAAGCCATTCTTTAAGCATAACAATATAAATACATTTTTTCTCATTAATATAATTTAAATCATCTCTCTTCAAAACTGATTCTGACATTTCATTTGTCAGGTATTGATGTATAAATTAGTTGAAATGAGTTGTGGGTGTATTCTTTTCCCTTTCACTCATCATCATTCTCTCCCATTGATCTCTTCATGGAAGAATTTTCTATCATTTCTTTCTAAATATTTCCCCCTGTTCCTCATTTATACTTCAAAGTTGCATAAATTAACTCAGCCACTGCTCTTCTCATCACTCAAAAGATGTCAGTCTTTACCCCTCTTTATATACCTTCCCATTAGGTATAATTTCCATTACATTCATACAAAAAGTCATCAAGACCTTGTACTAGTTTATGTTCATTGTTACAATTTATACTTGTCATGCATTGATACAGACTGCACTGGAACAGCAACTAAACACCACACAGGCGCTCACTTACTCCCCTCTCAGCAGGATGGGCAAAGAGAATCAGAAGGGTAAAAATGAGAATACTTGTTGGTGGAGATAAATTTAATTTAATAATAATTAAAATAAAATAATAATAAGTTGTAATGAAAAAGAAAATAACGAGAGAGAGAAATAAAAGCCAAGAAAAACAAGTGATGCAAATGAAAAGCATTGCTCACTACCAACTGACTGATGCCCCGTCAGTCCCCGAGCAGTGTGTCCCCTGTCAACCTCTCTCCCAGTCTTACTGTTGAGCACGACATCATATGGTATGAGCTATCCCTTTGGTCAGCTGGGGTCAGCTGTCCTGGCTGTGTCCCCTCCCAGCTTCTTGCACACACCCAGCCCACCCGCTGGTGGGGTGGTGTGAGGAGCAGAAAAGGCCTTGACTCTGTGTAAGCACTGCTCAGCAGTAACGACAACATCCCTGAATTATCAACACTATTTCCAGCACAAATCCAAAACATAGCCCCATACCAGCTACCGTGAAGACAATTAACTGAATCGCAGTCAAAACCAGCACAATGCCTTTATTTGTGTGTAATCTTAATAAGCCAAGGTTCCATATGCATACTTTGACATTCTTTCTACTGTTAGACCAAATTGCACCAAGTAATTTCACTGAAGTAAATAAGTGTCATATCAGGCAAATCTGACCCTTCATAGTTCTGGTTTTATCCTTTCTTTTGCCCTGCTTGTTTGTCCACTTCATATGTTGTCGTTATGAGCCCACTATGATTGGGTAAGTGTGAGGGTGCATTTTCTTGTAAAGTACCTGACTGGGTCAGTGTCAAGGTAAACGAGCTAGTTTGAAAAGCAAAGACCAGAGAACATGCGTTACCCACCTCAAAATTTAGTGAATGCCGTTTAACTCTTGCTTGTTCTAAGACAATACGAGGGAAATTAGGTAACAATACTACATGCTGCAAATTGCTCGAGGCAGCTTATATCCAAAATATTGTATTGAGATCGAATTTCAGTGCGTTTGTAAACGCATACATACCCTATCTCATCCCTGCATCATATTCATCTTTTTTTTTTTTTATCTTTAAAGTTGGTGACTCACTTATTTCATGCAATCAAACACTTGCTTTCCGGCTCCTTATTGAATCTGTTCGCAGGCAAAAGTAATTTAGAATGCTTTACACTTCACATTATAAGCTCAAAAGGTTATATCTGAGTTTAAGATCACAACATAAATTTTTTTGTGGGTTTAATGACAAATATCTTTCCCTTCTATAATACTTTCTGTCAAGCAGAAACCTCAGAACGATACCAACATAGCCAAGTTTCTGTCCAACAGAAGTGTTATCCTGGGTTTGAAATCAAATTGTGCATTTTGATCAAGGAACTATCAGCACACTGTGACTTTTTAATACATAAATATATGTACGTTTTTTCTGCGTCTAAAGTGCTCTCTCGGCTCCTCTGTTACCTGCTAAGCACTTGACAGTTAAGATCAGTGGTTCCACAGCTCATGACCTGTTAATGCGACCTACCTGTGATCTATTACAGATGCAGGGTCTATGATTTTGCAAAGCACCCTACCTACCTACAACAGTCCCTCTTGTAAGGCAAATCAATCATTCACATTCTTCTTATTTATCAGCAGCTTCTGCTGACAGAAGCTGAAGCGGCACATCTCTTCTAAGACTCCCATATATTTCATCCTATAGTATTATCTATAGCCATATTTTTTCATTTTGAGAGCTACTTTATGCTTGCAAAATACATTTGTCAAAACCCTCAGCATTTACAAATGCACAGTAAAGGTTCAATATAGTATCAGGCATAGTGGTTTTGCTTTACAATTGCAAAATTTGCTTACACAGATGCAGAATTTCCAAGCTTGCAATATCAAAATTAACAATTCATGTTCAATCTGTCAGTATTAAACCTTAAACATCTGATTTTCTCAGTTATTCTAAGGACGTGCAGTAAGATTAAGTTGTTTATTTCTTACCCACAGACCTTCGCATCTGCAATGCATGTACCAAATCTATGTAAACTTAAAGAGACATAAAAGATCTCTTCCATTAGAAGAGGTTAAAAACCCTCCCAAACAACAACAGAACCAATGACTGAACCAGTCGGGAACAGGGAATACTTCCATCGTCTTAGACAAAATTTTTAACCTACTTCTGTGTTTAATGCTTCACAACTAATTCTTTTCTATCTACGCACTGAAGCATTTAAAGTTTTAAGGGGAAAAACAATCTGTTCAGTTTCAATACACAAGATTCATTAACAGATTTTTTTTTTTGCTATGCTCTCCTTGAATTAGAACATCTTTGAGGGCACTGCATGTGTAAGGAAGTTATTTGTGTATAAGTTCTGTAACATGAAGACATTCTACCAGCCTACCAAAGTCTCTGGAAAGGTCTTTCCCTGCTTTCTAAGACAACAATAATTGTCACCACTACACTAGGGAAACTGTAGAACACAAAGAGTAAGCAGAGGCATGGATGGACAATACTGGAGACTGAGACTCTACATAAGTTGTCCACAGTGACCGAGGGGACAATCATAGTCCGTGTTAAATTTGTGAGTGCATACAGCAAGCACCTCCTTCTTTTCAGATATTTTATTTCCCTGACATATAGTTTGCAATACTCTCTATGCTATATAAGAAGTTCAAAATTCTAAAAGGAAATACTAACTCCTGCTTTTAGAAATTAGTTTGTTTGCTTATAGATGTGTTCAGGAAAATGACAAGGACTAACTGTATCCTTTTCTGTGTTCAGAGGATGACGATGGCATGAAAAATCAGGCCAGATATCTTTCCAGATGATTTCCCACTGAATATATGGAACATTTCTTCAGTTTAATAATGTTTTCTGATAGAGTGAGTGGTTAGCAGAAAAATATGGAAGATGAGAACCTCAATCCCCATTTAACAGAAATAAATAAATACCAACAAAACACAGTCTTTCCCACAAATAAAAACAATAGGTCTTCAACAGTACTATTTTAAAACCTGACTTTGGAAAGAGATCTAACTAATTTGGAATATCCTCGCTAGAACAGAATGGAACAGAAGAGGACAGAACAGAATAGTTTCAGTGGAAGGGACCTACAATGATCGTCTAGTCCAACTGCCTGATCACTTCAGGGCTAATCAAAAGATAAAGCATGTCATTAAAGGCATTATCCAGCACAAACAACATCCAGAGGCTTTAATTTACTTTTTCTGGTTATTCCAAATGTGATTCACAGCTCTAGATAGGCATTTCTACTTATAGTTAACATACATTTCCAGGAATCAGCAAATCCTTCCTTTACATACAAAGGCAACCCTTTTCCTCAAAGCTATTCTCCTTATAACTGCTTTTTTAAAAGCAAGTACAACTGTCCTCCATCCTCCCTGAACCTGGTAGTGGAAGATCTATGACACTCGTCTTTCTCACAGGCACTGCAGGTAGTCTTTCCCTTTGTAAAAGGATACACAAGGTGAAGAACATGTTAAGGATTCTAACCCCCAAAATGTTCTATCTCGCAGCTGCTCTGAGTTACAGCACACTGATCTGGATGCATTTTTAGTTTCAAAAACACTAACAAGGTGTGAAGCGTTTGCAACTGTGATTACAAAACCAGAAAGGACACAGGGTGGTTATGACTGAGGGAATTAATGTTTGGCACCCCAAGGGACTGCAGGAAAATTTTTTGTCCTCCAAGGCATTTGTAAAATGACTCAGAAGTGTGGTTATCATCACTTCTTTTTTCCTTTTTTTTTTTTTTTTTTTTCCTAAAGAGCAAGATAGTGTTAAGGCTATCCTAGTTAAGATTGCTGTCAAAACTATTTTTTTGTCTTTAGTACGGAACAGAATCTGTCCCACACCGTACAGGAAGCACGTCAACAGAGGGCAAGAAAACCAAATTTGATTTTTTTTAGTTATTAAAAAAAATTGTTAAATTTATTAGCTCATACTGAGTTTATAAATTTTTAACTGATAAAAATTTCTGAGGCAAAGAGAAAGTATGATATGTTTTCCTTTATTTAATTATTTCCTTTAATTTTTATCTTTTTTTTAAACATACTGTTGAGCATTCTGTTCTGTATGGCCTCTGTCCCCCAAGTACAACACAATCTGATGCTTTTAAAATCCAGACAGATTTATGGAGACTAACCAAATACTGGGACAACTTCCACTCAGCAAATTGAATGACTTGAACTCAGATGTTAATGGAAAACACTCATCCAGCCATATTCTTCAGTCCTATCGGACTGCTTGAATCTGTGAGTTTGCTGTATATGTAGAGTGCTTTGAAAGCTAAATTCAGTTCTCTTCCTTAATGCATAAGTTTACTCACAAGAACTTCACTTGTGAACTAGCACCAAAAATTCCTCATCCTTCCTCTGCAGTAGCCTGTCAGTTTGGGAACTGCATAGCAGTCTACACAGCATTTATAAGGTTACTAAAAGAAGTTGTGAAGAGACACACACACAGAGGGAATGTTTTTCACTGTGGAAGGGTGTTTAATTGTAGGAGAGCTGGAAGTTTTGCATAAATGTGATGAAAAGTGTGAAAGTGTAGGAAAGCCTTAATCCAAAACACTTGCACAGACCCTCAATAAAGCTGGAATGGGATCAACAACAGGGTGCTCGTGACTGCAGTCAGTTGATTGGAAGAGTAACTTAAACAATGATAAAGTTTGCTATTAGACAGGCTCTATTTGTGAAGCTGATTGCAGTTTTCTGCATAGCTCACATTTTCTTTCCAGTATGCTCTTCATCATATAAAGCAACTGAAGCCCTCTCAAAGCTTTCCTAGTATTATTTCAGTATTAATCTGATGCAACATAGTAATCTATGGTAAGCCACGCCTACCAGTTGACTGAAAACTCCAAACCTCGTCAGGAGACAATTAGTCCCCAGTTGCTAAAAGTTTTTTCACAACAAAGGCCTTTCAAACTTAGGAGCCAAGTTACTTTAACAGAGTCTGTTGAATCACATCACTTTTGAAGCCTGTGACCGGTGTTTCAAGCATAAATGAGCACCTGACTCTACACATCTTCATAAAGAAATAGTTATGTGGCACGGTATTAGGATGCTGCCTTAAAAAGGCAGCATCTCCAGGACAGCTGTTATGGGTGAGCTAGAGACACCACTGTTTGTTACTCACAGCAGAGTCCGTATGCTTCCTTGGTTAAGTCATAGTCTTAGGTGCAAATCCTGCTACAAACCAACTGAATGCTCTTTGTACTGCAGCAGCCATATAATCTTGCAAATGAGAATGGGATGCTAGTATTCAAGCGCTGTTTATGGGTCTTTCTGCACTAGATGGAGATCATACATCATTCACTACCTGTCACTCAGATTCTGTTAAAAACATAAATTAGTACTTATCCATAAAAAAAGAGAAGGAAACCTATTTTATTAGTCCCCTGGAAAATCTAAACAAACTATGCAACATCACACTTCCACGTACTAGAAAGCAATAAATTATGTATGTAGAAAGGGGAAATAAAAGTGGAAGTATCAAAGAAGAACAGAATATATCATAAGAATGCTGTTCACACTACAGGATGCAAGGCTCAATTGCTTTTTCTATTCTGAGCCAGTATGCTCTGGGGATCATCTCAGCCTTAGAGCAATTCTTTTCATTTGACATAGTACTCTAAAGTGGATGTGCTGTGTTTCTTTTGTTTCTGTCCATTTCTGTAACCAGCAAGGAAATACTAAATGCCACTGTACAGGCACCTGTATTAGTGAGATACAATAGGCATTTACCTCATATAAAATGTCAGCATGAAAATGTATTTAAACTAGGCACAAATACCAGTATTACCAGATACTCAGAGTTTAGGATAAAATCACTAAGAGGTAGAGACTGGGAATTACCTCAGAATTCCAAAGACAGGTTATCAAGTACATTCCTGGAGAAGTTTGAGAGAGGGGGGGAAGGAGTAGAGCAAGTAACAGACTGAAGTCCTTTGTCAGGGAAAGAGCTAGTTACTTATAGCTTTCCAATTACCTTTTGGTACCCAAGCAGCTCAAATTCTTCAATTATAGGTATCAGGAAACCAGCTTGTGGGGTTGTGGGTTTTTTTGTTGTTGTTTGGGGGGGGGGGGGGGGGGAGGGGGGCGGGGGGGGGGGCAGGGAAGAGGATATTTCAAAACATTTGCCTAAGTCAAATCTGCACATCTTTTTACTTTGTTTTCTGTTTTGTCTAAAACTGTTTGAATTGAGTCTGATTTTTGACAGGACACAAGGAATTTGCATTCTTCAGTCTCTCGAGAGGAAATTCATACACAGTGCTTCTAGCTCTTTGACTGTTCTGGAATCATCGGTTAATGCACATTCAAAGCTGTTTCTAATGTTTCAGCAACATTCGTTAACAACATCAGTCACCAGCCACCACAACAAGGGTGTAACTGTCATCTAAGATTTATACCGCAGCTTATTGCGGTGGTTAACTTCAACAGGCCTGTTGTGCCAAATGCCAGGGCATAAAGTAGATCCCAGTCATTACATTTCTGCATCTAAAATGTGGGCTCCTGCATATTGTTGCAGCTGCCTTGATCTGCCTAGATTCATCCTTTCCTTGCAGAACATTCTGAAACTCTTCAGGCTTAATTCTATTTACTGTTCATAGAGTTATGAGAAAACAGCAAAAATATCACATTGACCTTTTCCCATTGAATACTTTGCTGTAATAGGAAGGCAGAATGCAGGCTGCTAATCATGCTAAAACTGAGACAGCTTTGGCTAATGCAGGCAAGACATGATTTTCTCCTAAGTATAAACTACATTTTGCAAGAAAGGATACAAGATATCTTCAGAGTTCAGCATTTAAAGCAATAAAGTTTCAGGACAGAGGATATTTTTTCTTAATTATTTTTATATTTACATTTGGTAGTTTTATTCATAGAACACCATCCAGCTACCATTTTCGATAGATCACACGATTTCCTATCTACAGTTTCAGAAAGCAAATCTAATATTCAGAAGTATCATCTGTGAATTATTTCCCTCTGATTCACATTCCTTCAATTTTTAATCTATTTACTAAAACTTCATAATTGAAGAGCATATTGCCTCATCCAGATTTCCCTGTAGTTTATGGTAAACAAGTTCTTCTGTTACTAAAGACGCTAACAAATCTGAGTCCCCATAAATGCGTACCACCATCCCTTTAACTTCTTTACTTCTGTAATACCCTGTTCCTTCCTTGTTCCACCTGCATAACTAGCTGATAATATATCATAGACACTGTATGTTGGTTCTCAGTTTGTCCTTTAAGTTCTCTCACAAAGAGTAACTGGGTCAAAAGAATTCCCTTAAGGGTTGCTCTTGCTTTAGGTAGGAGCTAGGCAGACTCTGGGCACAGAAGATTCAGAGGTCTCAGGGTGTCAGAAGTGAGCAGAAAGCCTGCGGAGAAAAGGGGGGGGGGGGGGGGGGGAGAAGAAAAAAAAAAGAAGAAAAAGGAGGAGTCTCACAGCCCAGTGTCGGAATGTGACAGAAGGAACCTGTGGATTAGTGGGAACTGAGTATGCTGCAATTCAGAAAACCATGTTGTTATTTCCATACTTCAGGAATTCCTGTGGTTAGCTGTATGGGGAAATAAAGAATTCACCTTTCCTCTCACCCACACCAATGCACGTATTTCTTCCTTAGAAATAAGTAATTTTGCTTCCACATAAAAGGAATGGCCAAAGGTACCTAGTTAGAATATCTTTGCTCATATTGGTCTGAAGTTATTGCCATATTTATGGTCAAAAAAATTTTTCCTGAAAGTTAGTTTGTTATATATTGCTTTGTAGTTCTTTCTGATGGAGTAAAATATATGCTAAATTAAATTTCCAAACGTCTTAATGAAGCGTGTACTTTTGGGTCCTTACTTTTAATGCCTTTTATCATGCAATCTCTCCTCCTGATGTGAGCTATTTTGGAAGAAACAGAAGCTTCTAAATGTTTCTTGACCAAATACTGCTAAGTTCTGCTGTCCACAGTCAAAGAATCCCTGCCTCTTAAACATCCCTTCCAATCCTTTGGGATCACAAGATAACTCTAAATAGCCACTGTGAGGATGTGGAAGATTACCACAGAGCTGTCCTTCCTACAGGAAGCATGCACAGAGGTATTGATATGTGGTTACAAAAAATAAAGAAATCATTCTTGCAATCACACTGTTGGTGCAGTTCATCAAAGGAGCTGCCAGTTCCAGTTCCCTAAACGTCATTATAAGGCTAAACTGAAAATAACGTGAAAACTAGACTCTAATGAAGTTTTGGGTTATAAAAAGAAATTCTCTTGGTTATTTTTTAGTTTTGGCCTTCTGAAGATGCATTATAATCACAGAGGTGCAGAAGACAACTTGGCCTCCTCCTGCCTGCTTCACCTCAGATCTTTAATCCAAAGCTAGACTGGAAACCTGAGGAGCAAAACTGCTTCCTTCCTCTAGGTTGTTCAAAAGTGATTACCTCTGTTCCTCTTTTTCTCCTTCATTTAGAATTTGTTCCTTACCTGTTCTCATTCTTACTGTGACTACCTGGTCATTCAAATACAAGAGAGGAAAATACCATGTAGTATGAATGGAACAGTCTAGTTTTCTGTGGGCGCATAAGGAAGCAGGGCACAAGAGGGTTGTGTCTCAAGTCTCAATAATTTTAAATTTCAAAGTCTATTCTACAAAACATATAGCATAATTACTCATAATATATGCATTTCTTCAAAAACACTATCATGTATTTATAGCTTCTTATACAAAGACCACATGACATTAATGCATATGACAAACTTAGTATAACAGAATTATATAAAAAATTTTTCACATTCTTTACATCTTCATAGTATTCAAATAAATTATTGGAAGAAATCCCAGAAATTATTAAAATCAATCCATCAATTAATCTATACTGTAGTATTTCATTTTCCTAGCCAGTTTAACTGACATCATAACAAGATAAAAATCTGGAGCAGAGCAGGAATCATATTGCAAGATCTGAGTATCCATCTTGAAAAAAGATTGATAAGAATAGTTCTAATAAACAAGGTCATATATAAATAGATTTCATTTAAAAAATCCACAAAAGCAAACACCTTTCAGCAGGACATTTGTTCATGTGCTTTAGCCCCACCTAAACTGTTATTTAATAATGAACACATGTGGCAAAGTAGTCCTCACAGTATGTTGAAGTATCTACAGATATAGTAATATCAAGTGAATAAATGTTAACATAACTATCATGGAAAATACATATAATGATTTCCTATGCCTTTTACTCCAAACACATAAATGCTATTAGTTTTTTTGTTGTGTGGGGTTTGGGGTTTTTTTTTCCTTATCTAGTAAGAAATTCCTTACTGTCACTGTTTTGGAGACAGAGAGGGGGGTCAGAAAACAATTTTTGGCAAAATAATGAATGGAACAGACCGTCAGTCTTTCCTTTGCTAATTTGCTCTTTATTTCACCAGAATACTTAAGTTGTTATTAACTTTAGTTCATCCTTGCATCCATACAAAACGAACACAGAGAATAAGGAAAGAAATCTTGGAAGAAGAGAATTGCTGATCTTGTACTATAAAACATTCATAGTTTAGCTAGCTAAACTAGCTAGCTTACTATATTTATGTTTGTTTTATAGCTAGCTTGCAAGAACAGAAAATAGTATAAAGATGATTTTTCAATAAATATTTCCAAAATGAACTGTGTTTGCACTGGGATAAAAACTCATAGCTTGAAGCACACAAAAATAAACAGACCGAACAGAACTAATATTAGATCTAATATTGGAACAAGCTCCTATGAGTTGTTTGCTGTTACTTTGACACATAATAGTCCATTCAGCCTTACTACTTACCTTTTTCTACTACAGAGATTACCCTGACTACTTCTTTAAAAACTCTTGAGTTAGGTAAGAAAAAATTGAGTCAAAGGCTTTTTTTTTCCTTTAAACACCATGGTATTTTGGAGTAGCTTAAGTCATAAATCTTGATTGTCATACTGTAAAAAATTTATCTATCCTTGAGTGTTTGATTGTCATCTAGCTCCCTGAATTTCTTGTACACTGAAAACTTTTGTTAGAGGGAAAAATTTCAGTATATTCTTAGTTTCTCTAGATTTGGAGAATCCACAGACCAGGAAAATAACAGAAACATTGGAAGATTAGTTACAAAAATAAAACATAAACAAAACTTCAGAAAAATTCAGTAACTGCTATTTGGCAGACATATATGCACGCTCCAATACATTCAAACCAACTCTTTCATCTCTCACCTAAGTTAAAATTAACTGCTTAAATGTATGAAGTAATAGTGTTTACAGAACACAAAAGGCAAAACCTTATTACAAAAAGCATTGAAGAGAATTAGCACTATGGGCTTAGTCTAGGTCACATAATAATTTTTGAAAAATGGATTAATAAATGAAAAAATCCTTATGTGCAGTGTCTCAGTTGCTGGAATTTGTTCATATGTGCACAAGGACTTTATGGTTGCTTGAGGCAATCAGTTGATGTCAAAGGAGGTTCTTCAATTACAATAAATTTACTGTGTACAGAAGACAAAGTCAAAATATTTTATATGAACATAGAAAATTAGAGGACATCAACAGGTATAAACAGTGATAGGAAAAAATTTAGATGCAATTCTTCTTGTAGCAGGTTTTTTAATACACTTTGCTTTCAGAAGCTGACAAGTCTCACATTCTTTTTAAAATAAGTTAGCTTAAGAAAGCAGGTCATCACGGACATTTCATGTTGTGTGCTGGCACCCAGTGTTCCAAATTACTACATGTCATCACATTGGAACATGTGGTGAAAAATCTTATGTTTGCTTACAAAAACCCCAGAGAACTTGGCAATATTAATCTTAAATGATGTTCCAGTGATTCTTCCACCTATTTTCACTAGTTAGAGTAGGATCTCTTAATGTTTGGATCCACCAGAATAAAGAAGCCTGGTGACTTCAGAGCACATTCACTTCATACTGGTCAGCAGAAATGATGAACTGTAGTGCCCTGCAGTCAGCATTAGCCAGGTATAAATATAACACATAACATTTGCTCCTGGAACCCAGGTTGATGGGGGTAGGGGAAAGTTATAATCATTTGTAACTTGGCTTCATGAAATCTGGAAACTCCTCTGAAACCACTGACACCTATAAGCTGACATAAGTAAATCCAAGCTATATAGCATGACAAGAATACACAGGCACTGCTAAGTAAATCCTGTCAAAGCAGATTCTATAAACAGTTTCATAAAATTACATAAATATTATCAGATATTTTATATTGTCAGTATGAGAGAAAAAATATCTGCAGTAAATCTGAATTTGATAACATCTCCTCAGACTTTTTAAAGAACTTGAGATGAAACAGAAGTCTCCTGAGATGAAATAAAAGTCTCCAGATACCAAATTTCTTGATTTTTAACATTATCTGATTAATTTTGTATTTTATGCATCACAGTAATAACATGAATACGTGTGGCCAAAAAAAGTGTATACATATTCTTAAGAAAAAGCAATTGAACTCTGGGTACTAATCAACCTCTATACTTCTCAGGTGTTGTGAGGCATTCTAAAAAGTTTTAAAATCGTTTAAGCCACATTTGGAGCAAGTTGTATAGATGGAGTGAAAAAGGTTTATCATATGTTTGCAAGATCGGCTCAGGCCTCTTTTGAGACCTGCTACATTCATACACATTTCACGTATATGAAATATACATGAAATGTAATATATGTTGAGAACATCTGTTTCCTAATAGATTGAAGACCATAAATTCCCTCTATTCTTACACTTAGGAAAAGAATGCTGCTGTTTTCTCTTGACAAAGTCATTTATGTGAGAGCAGCCAGGGACAGACTAAGCTGAGGTTCTGTGCTTTTAACTCTGTACCAGCAATATGCCACACACCTCTGCAAATCTCATTTCTTGATCAAAGAACATCAGCAAACTCCCTCTACACTGTGTAAAGTCTCCTCTCACCCCAGACGTCCCTACATATCCACATTATCGCTACTCATTACAAAACAGAAAGAATATGTTTGGTTTTACCCCCAAGTACTCCTGCAATTTTTCTTATCAAAATTTACAGCTTTAATTTATTTAATCTCAAAAGCCAATTTTATTTTCTAGAAGAAACATTAAACTTTGCTGCTTTCTGCTATGCTACAAAAACAAAGGAAGTTGTAGCTCTTTGGAACTATGGATTATTATTGCTTGTTGCAACTCTAATTATAACATCTTTGCCATTAGTCCATTTTTAAGAGAACTTTTAAAATAAACAAAATTTAATTTTTAAAAAGCTGAATTTAACAGGATTGAAATTTCTCTGCTGTTCAAGTCTTCTCCACAGACATATGCAAGATCAACCACCTAACACCCCCTTTCCACCCACTGAGATATCAAATCTTACACTTGAAATCTTTTTCAGCAGTCTGCTCTTATCGTACCCCAAGGAACAACAACACTCGTGAGCTACTTGCAAACATATAAAATGTGGTTTTGGAGGGGACTCGGGGTGCCACCCAGTGCAGTTGCCTTCTCCAAGTAAGCGCAACCTCACAGGTAGACCAGTTTTCTTTGAACCTCACCCAGAGGTGTTCTGAAAACCTCCAGAGCATCTCTGAGAACCTGCCCAAAAGGGTCAGTCACAACAAAGAATTTTTTTTCTTTGCACTTCTACATCCTATTGCAGATTAAGACTGCCAATTCCTGCCCTTTAATTGTGGATGTCTGCAAAGAGTCTAGCTCTACCTTCTTTGCAACCCTCCTTTACATTGTGGCCGTCTATGATTAGATTTTCCCTGCTTCCACAACTTTCCCTTTTGCAGGCTAAGTGAAACAAGTTCCTTTGAAGTCTTTTTGTGTGTCTTGTGGTCCAGCACCACCAGTCATCTTAGTGGCACCTCCACAGTACCTTCTCCAGCTTGTCAGCATCTCTTTTGCACTGGGGAGCCCCAAACCATAAAAAGATCCCCTGAAGCTGTTGTCAAGCCCTTGAGGGAAGGAAAAAGTATTTTATAAAGAGAGCAAGTGTGGGATGGCTGACAAACAGATGTTTAGGACCTAAATCTAAGCTTCATAAAGGATGTTTAACAGAGGGGACAGAACAGATGTAATTTAACTCTATTCCATGCCTACTTCATCAACCTTATTCCATCTTTCCCTCAGAATTACAAAATGATAAATATCTAGGGGTATAATAATTGCTATAAGGTCCTAGCCACTATCCTTCACTAGATAAACAGAAAACTTGAAAAAGAAACTGCATAGAAGAGCTAAACAGTATAAATCTAGCAAAACAGACCCATAAAGCAGATCAAGAAGATACTACTCCATCAGAGGAAGAGGAATATAGAACTGGCTTGAGACCATCCCCTTAAGAACACCCTTTAGATGAGCAGTAGATAGAGGAGACCTTATACTGTGTAGTCACAGAAAGACTTATGCAAATTTCCCCTCACCCTGACACATAGACTTAGGAAAGGTATTAGAAAGAATGAGCAGCTGAGAATGTGAAGATAGCGCAATAGCAACGTAAAATAATTCAAGAAATGTCCAGTATCAACTGTTGTCTGTACCTTCTGAATCTTTCCCTCTGTATTTTGTCTGCTTGCTGCCATTCCTCTCCTTCTCATATAGTAATTTTCAGCTTTTGGCATTTTTATTTGTTTGTTGCTTTTATATTTTTTCCCTTCTTCATTTCCCTTTAAACATTTCTTTGCAGCGAAACACAAGATTGCTTTTTTTCTGAATTTTAGTTTTAATGTCAAACTCGAAACCTTGGGATCTAGGATTTAACAGCAAGCTGAAAGTCACCAATTACCTCTTAAAATTATACTACTCCCCAGAGCCAAGTGGTGGGCCACTCAGAGTGCTCTGCTGTCAAGGTCAAACAACAAAGTCTGACAGCTCTCTTCAACCCTCTCTCCCCCATCTCAGCCACTCAGGTTTTCCCACTACTTAGTTATGTGTGCATGCCTCAACCTGTTTCATTCTTTTCATTTCATTTTATCATATAGGACTTAAGCACAAGTTCATTTTGAATCATTCACATAGAAGGCTAATTTGCCCTAAAGCTAATTTTATGGTATCTGCAGTCCCTTATAAAACTCAACCCAAACTCACGACAGAACACACAAGCTAAGATCCTTTTTTCCCCAAGATCTGTGAGAGAAATATAGTTTATTTCCAACAAGCAGTCTCTTGGGTTTCCCTTACCTGAACTGGATGCTGTCTTTTGTAAACCTATACTGATATATTTCAGATCAAGTAAGCTTTGTCAAGCTACTTTTCCTCCATTTCCCCACCAACAAAACCTCCTGCTGAAGAACACATATGGTGTAAACCCACCCCTGCAATGAACAATCTGTTTGTCTCTCCATTTCTTATATTTTTTCCTATTTTGATTAATAACATTCCTAAAGAGGGACATTTTTTTTCACTAAATCTTTCTTATTTCTTCACTGGTAAAGTTCCTGACAGGGTTAAATTCTAGGCACAACCTGACAGTTGAAATAATAATAATAAATAATGTAGAAAAAATTCTCTCTTTCTCTCCACATCCAACAGTAGATATGACTTATGTTTCTGAGAGTGATCTGCGTATGATATGTCTTACTCAATCTTTTTACTTGACCCAAGAGGTGAGATTATACAAATTTCTTAAACTTCCAATATGATAATTTTAAGGGAATAATGGAGATCTCTTTCAACCCTTCCCTCTAGCTTTTATTAACATCATTATGAAATGATACATACACTCATAGGATATAAACAACACAATACTAAATTTCTAGTAGAAAAAAAAAAAAAGTACTACAATAGTACTGCAAATAAGCAAAAATCTAGATTTTTCTGCAGTGTTTCTGAACAGAATACAAAGACTAACAGGCTTTAAATTCTCCTTACTAGCTAGATTTCAGCGATTCTGAAACTTTCCCTTGTTATTTTCTGAAGGAGATTGGAGTAGATCAATGGTTGCCTTCGCATGTTACTGTTTTCTATTTAACATCTACCATTAGCTCTGTTATTGTTTCCAATTTTTACAGCACAATGTAATCTACAACAAACACTAAGCCCAAAAGGAGCCAAAAATATAGCTAGAAGACTCTGGTCATTTATAGTAAAGGGGATTTTTAAAGCATCACATTTCATTTCAATAAAAAGCTTATTGTCTGTAATACATCTAGGGTAATTAAGACCTATTTGGAATTCACTCTCACTTTTCAAAGAAGAGCTTTCTGTGAGGTATCTAAATCTATCTTTAAGTTTAAAATGATACAGATTTTAAATTCTGTTCCAATACAAAGTGTGTTTTGTATTTAAACGTCAGTGGTAGTTACATCATGCTACAAAGGGATGAGCAGAATTGCCAGTAGGAAAACTGTTGAAATCCTAGCAATGAAACTCCCTCCTATAATACATGATCTATTTTTTCTATGTTTTTCCTGGAATACATCATATCTTTTTTATGTGTTTTTCCTCTTTATACAAAGAAAATACGACTTTAATTCTCTTGACAACTGTTGTACTTTGACAGCACCTTTGTAGAACAGACTCTAGGAGTAAATTTGCTGCATCATTATATTTTACAGTTTTACAGTCACAGTTAGTTTTCTTTTTTGGAGTCAGCTAGTAACATTTTGTTATCAAAAGTGTGAAAAAAACATGTAAGAAAAGCATTTTTCTAGAGAAAGGGCAACAAAACCAAGTACTTATTCTGAGAACTTGTCAACAAGAAGTCCAATAAAAACTAAGATTTAACTTTTGTATTGCTAATAACATGTTGAAAAGTCTTCATTAAGAGGCTTGCTTTATTTTAGTCTGTCACTTTCACAGAAAAACGTAAGTTGAATATTTTACCTCTCATTATTATGCATTGAAAAATAAACAGGAAAGATGTTTTCAAAAAGACTTGCTCAGCTGCTGTTCATAGTTAAGTAGATCAAGTTAAGTGAAGTTACTCTTTGGCTCTCATGTACTTAGAGTTTCTTCACTAATATGAGTCATCAAACACTTTACGGGGTTTATGATAGACACCATGATGCCAAAATGACAGTGTTACGGGAAATTTTAGAAAGATATGAAAGGAACATCCCTCTGTTTTCTATCCACAGGACATGCCAGAAGATATTTTCTGAAACAAAAATTTGTATTTTCAGTCAGACTTTTCTCCAGCTATTAATAAAAACATAACGCCTGTGAAAAATAAAAAGAAATTGAAAGCTTTTGAAATGTATCCAGTCCACTCACAGAGCACTATTTATAGGAAATGGATCTTGTAAACACATCAGTTCAAAATAGGGACATTTCAGCTTTGGACTGTAACTTCAATTTTCATTTGAGATTTTCAGGTAATGCAGCTGTAACAGGATGTCTTATGGCTAACCTCAGGAGCCCAACAGAAGCTTTGCAAATGTAATTTTGAGGCAACATGCACTCAGTAAAAATTTGGAAATCTGTGTTAGATACCCATGGACTCCCAGTAAGAGTGATGCAAACCACCCAGCTTAGTAAGACAGAAGCCAAAGACAGGGTCCTTAAGTGTGCAGCTCCTTACTTCTTCAGATGACTAGAGATAGTCTACAGAAAACATATAAAGACACCATTTGTCTGGGTTCAATTAACTGTATTATATGAAGTCTCTTCATATTGTTTGGTACCTATATTCAGGAACTCTTTCCTTAAATTAGGATCTTTCACTCAAAAAATGAGGTGGAGTCATTCCTTTATTTTTTTTTCCCCAATAGAAAAAGACTATTAGACCCTCCTTTAACAGGGGTTAATATTAGGTTTCACAAAACCAGAGAACAAGTACTTTGAAAGTACTGCGTATTTCATCCTCACATTATAATGTATTTGGCTAAAGTTACACCAAAATGTGCAACAGATCAATTAATTATTAAAATAGTTTGGGGAAAATTGATGTTATTATAAATACAAAGAGATTTATTGAGTCCATTGTTATTTTTCAGGGAAAGAAGAAGAGGTGATAGAGAAGTAGACGAGATTTCTTTTTTAAGGAGTTTTCAGGGGTTTTTGATTTCTCTAGCAAGATTCACTTGCCTCACTAGAACAAATAACAACCTATACAGAAAGAATTGGAAAATATGCCATATAATGAAAGACTAAAGGAGTTCAAGCTATTTAGATTACCAAATAGAAGGTTAATCGATCTCAGTTTATGAGTATCTACAGCAGGAACAAAACTTTGATAATGAGTTCTTCAGTCCAGCACAAAAACATACAATAAAGGTCTCAGAGCTGGAAAACAAAGCCATACAAATTCAAACCAACAACACAGCACACTTTTTTACAATAAGAAATTAATCATAGGAACAGTTTAGCAGCGATTACAATGGATTCGCTGTCACTGCCATTGCTAATAATATCTGATGGGATGGCTAATTTTTTTTTTTTTTTCCCAGGAAGCTATATTGCTGCTCAGGGATACATGGAAGTCCTATTTAGTGTGCTACAGAATAGCTGTGATCATGTTGTTTCCTTCTTGCTTAATCATGTATGAGTAATTACATCAGGTACTACTAAAATGTACACACATTAAAGGTTTCCATCAACAAACAAATTTTAAGTACAAGTGATGGCATATTTTTCCTTGCCTTAAGAGGATGTGAGAGATGACTTGTAACTTCCAAAAAACAAGGCCTGAGAGAAACAGGCCCATGAGGAAAAAACGGTCTGAGAGAGATAAGGGATGGAGGGGAGTGGAGGCCCTCCGAGCTGAGGAACATCTCAAACACTCACAAGTAGCAAAACTCTAGTCATAGGGTGGGTAGTATGGAGTTTGGAGATGATAAAGCTGCCTGGATAGCACAGGATGCAGCTGGAGGAGGGAGTTCTGTGAAGGCAGGATGGTCATGCTGTGGTACATCTTGTAAAGTTTCAAGGGCCCTCTGTCCAGTGAATGACCTTTGTTTCATTATCCACGAAATGCATATCAAAGTTGACATCCCTGAATATGCTAATGGAGATTAACAAGATCATGATAATTACATCATCCCATGAAGCACTTTACCCATCCTCATACATGGGATACGTAGGTATGTGGATTGACCTAGAGGACAGACCCAAGGAAAATGTGTATAAATGAGGGGGAGGGGGGGGGGGTGGGTGGCGCAGGGAGGAACAAGAGGGAGAAAGAAAAAAAAGAAAAATGACAAATGAAGAAGTGAGCAAGAGGGATGCATCCCTGACAAACTCAGACTGGTGATCTCTATTTCTCTATATTCTTTCTCCCTTCTTTCCTTTTTCCCCTTTTCCTTTGCTACCATTAAGTAACACAAGGCATACTGTATTGCTTGCCATAACTCACATACTTAGTCAGTTATCATGTATCAAATTAGTACATTGTGGGAAGTTAACAACTGCTTAGGCTCTGATACTTGTCTCACCACTGTCCACTCTGTTGGGGATTTACGAATCTAAGTCACAGAATCACAGGATCGCCTAGGCTGGAAAATACCTTGAAGATCACCCAGTCCAACTATTAACCTAACTTGTTTCCCTTGTCTGAGCAGGACATGACAGAGGAAAACATTTCCAGAAGTCTTGAAATTAGTCAGATTCTGATTTGGAAAGAAGAATATGCCCCTGAAGTACCATAGAAGGTATGTGCACATTCATTTTCATTCTTTTTGTTAAGGGACTACCTGGCAGAGAAAGAGAAAGCTCCAGTGCTTCCCACAAGAAATATCCATGTTTCTCTGTTTACTTGCCACTTCACAGCCAATGTCATTCTGTGAAATGGCTACTTTAAACAACAGAACCTGATTCTCTCTTCATGTGTAAACCAGCTGTAAACTATGGGCTTCAGGCAGGAATGACAAAGTTAAATTCTGTACTCTTTAATTATTCTGGGCAAGCTAATACAGCATCAATAAAATGGGCACATATAAAGCAACAATAATTAAACATACCTGTTCACTAAATGTATAGATCTTACGTATTTTCTACTTACTTTTTCTCCCTGTACAATTTTTTCCGCTTCATTTGCATCCCTAAATTTCCTCTTGGGTTTCAGAATACACTATTATCTAAAGGGAAATCAGTGTCGACAAAACAGTACAACACCAAGCTCGGGTGCACTTCAGTGGCAGTTTATCACAGTTTCCTATCCACCATCATTCCAATATGGTGGCAATGAAAACTAAATCCCACTAGCTTACATAGACTTTTCTTCTTTTTTTTTTAATCTCTCCAGTATAGTTTTATCTGAATTACCTGAATGCTTTATGTACTTACATTCTGCCTTCCATCCCAGAACTTGCTACATTTCATACGAGCATAAATTTGTAAAGGAAAAATGACATAAAAAGGTGCTATACAAATGAAAAATTTTAATGCTGATGAATTTTATTATCAGATGTCTTGTCACCCAACAGACTTGTTCAACTAGAATCTGGATATAATAAGAACTGTCTTTTAATATGGTTTAAAACTGCTATTGACTCTGTACTTCCTAAAGGTTAGACCTTTGTTCTCTTCACTGCTATTTCCCCCCTCCTCTTTTTGATTGTCACAACCAATCAAGACATACAATGATTACACTTTGAACTTGATATGAATTGCCCAGAGTGGATTAAAACTTGCTTTATACTAAGATGCTATACAATTATCTGGCACATACCTTGTTTGGTTCAGGTAATCCTAATCTTTTTTTTTTTTTTTTTTCCAGGGAAAAATTCCTATTGAATGTCAGTGCTGAAAACTGTCCTTACTTTATAATGTTATCCTGGCTTTTAGTGAGTGGAGGGGGTTTTTGGTAATGGGCAAGGGGGATACAGTGGTGTCCCACTGTGACAAACTTCTCCAAGCTCCCTCAGCTCCAAGTTGAACCTGCCTTTGCACCCAGGACATGCCAACTAGCTGCAGCTCTGTGATAATGTGTTTAAAAAGAGGAACCTGGGAGGATTCGTGGGAGTTGTGGGGAGAAGTTGAAAGAAGAAATCCCTACAAACCCCGAGGTCAGTGGAAAAAAGGAGGAGAAGGGGGAGAAGTGTGCCTGAGCAGACTCCCTTATATCCTGTAATAGGATGGCAGGAGGTCTATGGCGGAGCAGACACCATTGGTGGAGCATCCTGTGGGTGGCCCTGTACTGTGCCAGGTGACTGTGCCTAAAGAAGGCTAGGGATCCTGTGGGAACAAGTGCCCGCTGTTGTGGTTTGGTGCTGGGAGGATTGCAACACGTGGGGGTGACCCATACCAGAGCAACTCGGGAAATGCTGCAGCCCGTGGGAGGGACTTATATTGAAGAAAGTTTGTGGAGGAACGTCTGCGGTAAGAAGGGAACCGTGCTGAAGCAGGGGTAGAGTGCTTTCCACCAAGGTGAAAGAAGCGGCAGGACAGACCACACTCCCCCATTCCCTTCCCCCTGCAACACTGGCAGTGAGAAGGTAGAGATAGCAGAAGCAAAGATGAGCCTGGAAAGAAGAGAGAGGTGGGGGAAGGTGGCTTTCAGGTGTGATAATGCTTCCCACAGTCCTACTCTGTCTGTTCCATGTGGTTGTTGCTAGTGTCTGTATTCAACTTATATTCTTTTTTTCTTTCCCTAACGAGTCTGTCTTTTGCTCATGACCATGATGGGTGAGTCATTCCTCTCTGACCCTATCTCGAGTCTCAAGCCTTTTGTTTTATTTTTTCCTTCCCAGCACTGGGGGGTAAGGGGAGAGCGAGTAGCTGAGTAGTGCTTAGTTGCCCTCTGAGCTCAAACCACAACAAATATGAAGGTCAAGCAAAATCAAGCTAGGTTTGTGGTGGTTGTTTTCTTAATTACTGCTTTTCATTTAAAGGATTTAATTATTCCCACTCCAATAAATCATTTCTTCTGTCTAGGAAAATAAACTTCACAAAAAGATGGGATGCATCCATATAGAAGGTAGAAAAGATTACTTTCTCATCTTTAGGCTAGAACAGAGAGACAAAAAATTTTCTTTCTTATGGCAATATCCCCAAACTATTTTTTATTTAAGGCTTGTGGTATGGGAAAAACCACCATATTATATCTAGCCCATAAGAAAAGTTCCATTGAATGATGAAATTCAGTGTAGATATTTTTCTGTGGAGCACTCCCCACACAGTTGATGGAAGTGCAAAAAATGTTAATCAATATTGATATTAGCCCAAGAACATTGGTTGGAGAATAATAGCAGACTGGGGCTGGATAAGAAATGAACTGCACATCAAGTATGAGAGATTTCCTGCAGAATGTGCTTGCACAAGGCTTTACCTTTAGCTCAAGAAATAGACCATGTTCTTGAGCAGTAAAATGTTTCTCTTTCAGCCCTACAGAGGATTTTTCAATATAAATTACTTTTAATTGCACATTTATTTGTGTGTGGGACTGTAAGCAGGTATACATGACAACCTCTGGTTGTAGTTATATAGAAAATGTCACATTATAAATGATTTTTACTTCACAAGTGAAGAAAGAGTCAATAATTCATATGTGGTGTAACCACAGGCAAAATTCCTAGGTATTTCTACACATACCAGCAAAAAATCTATCCACGTACTCTACTGATTTTATTTGGGACCTTCGTTTCACTGTTTCTAGCTATTTGGTCTTTTTCTGACTATAATTCCTTTGTTCTTTCTCTGGTCCTTCAGGTTCTAGACCCTGACATTTACTTCCTTTTGTTGCAACCCATTCTTACAAGTTTGTGAACAATTTCAGTGACTAAGAGAAATGTAGTCTTCAAAAACATGTAAGTATTGAGGTTACTTTGAAATTCTGTTCTGATTAATACAGCAAAAATAAGGGAAGCACCTGAGAAAGCAGTGCTCTAAAGCATATAATTTAAATCTCTGATCCTTCAAACAAATATATCATTAGGAACAACTACTGACAGAAAACAAAGTCTTTACTGGTTTTGATTGGTTGGCCTGTAGATTTGAAGAAACTGCTGATTTGTTTTAATTTCCTGAAAAGTAATTTTACAGTGATGCCTAGAACATATGACTGGCACTTTCCCTTGCATAGACATAAATCTAAAGAAATAAATGGTAGTAGTGATAGTATTTTCCTTCCAGATAAAACCGTTATATTTTGCTGAGAAAAAAAAAAAAAAAAAAGGAAAAAAAGGAACAGGTAAATCAGTTTCTCATAGCATCAATTTAGAATCAGTTTAGCTTAGCTGCATAACAAAAATGATATGACAAAACTGTGCTGTTTTAAGTGTCAACAAGATAGACATACATCAAAACATTCTCACCTTCAGTTACTACAAAGGTTACCATTTTGTATTGTTAAATTTTTTAGTTTTACAATGATCATTTGCATCAGGAAGAAAGATAACTATAGAAACATTATGTAATACCATCTGCAGACAAACTGGGAATATGGATAAAATAAACATTGCAAATATGCAGCCGGAGAGTATCACTAGAAAAATTTTGTTTAAAAATTTTTCCCCCAAATCCATTAGAAATTTGTAACTGCTCATAATTTCTATTCTTATCTAAACTGCTACTAATGTGCTTAACAGTATATATACCAAAAAGACATGGATTTTCGAATGCCACTGAATTTAAGTACTACAGATGAAAGAATTCATCCGACTTAGCAATCTAAAATAATAGGTACAAGGAGACATATCTGGACAAGAACTTAAGGATATGACTCATTATAAAGATTAAAATGGTACCAAGAAAGACTAAGGTATTATAAATAAATTGAAACAAAAGGAAAAAGTCATGCACATTAAAAAACTAGCTGGAACTACAATCCTGAAATAGCTTTGTTCAGTGCTCATCTACTTTTGAAAATTTGACAAGAATATAAAACTCCTAATTCTGTATTCTCCATGACCCAAAGTAAGATGTGGGATCATTAACTCATTCACATCTCTCGTGGATTTCTGATTCTTAGGTTTTTCCAAATTTCCATTTCATAGAATTTTAGAGAGTGACACAGTATACATCTTTCACATGTCTGTTGGGGTGATTGTGAAGGGTGGTGATGATCACACACTGAAATCTTTGAATAAAGGTTTGTTGACAACAAAAAAATAACAAAATTGATTTTAAAAGCCTAGCATGTTAAAGGAACAGACCAAAAGGATTAAAGAAAAACTAACTAACTTTCAAATGAGAAAACATTAAAAAAAAAACCAAACTAGCAAGTCAAATGTAAAACTACAGTAAAGCAAGAGAGGTAATACTTTAAGATGAAACATGCAGGAGGAATAAAAGATAATAATAAAAATATTTTCTAACACAGAAGTAGGACAACTTTTTGAAGAATTTTGAAGAAATGTCACTTGGAGAAGGGACGTGATTGTAGTGAGTCAAGACTGTAAGTAATACTTTATACAATTCCTTTTTTTTTTTTTTTTTTTTGTACCATGAAGATTTATTTCTGTTAAATGGAGTTGGTGCATCAATACTCATAGCTATGCTTATCTGAAAGGAAGGAGCAAATATTTGTCTGCTGGGCTATTTGAACTCTGAAATGAGCACTTGCTCTTAGAATAACAGAAACATTTTGACTCTCTTAGGTTGAACCATATTTGGCGTCTCTATTGAGTCTACCTAGTAGGTGGAAACATGCTTACAAGGAACAGGGACATACCATCACTACTCTGTAAGAAGCCAACAAAAATTGATTCCATTGTGATCGTATACAGTTTTAAGTATTTAAATTTACTCTGTTAATCACATGGCATCATTGAGATCTGATCAATTAGCCTTCAGCATGCCCTGCACTTCTCTTTGGACCTGTGGATTACCTTATAATTATAGGCTTTGTTATTTGCTGCATGAGAAAAACTCATGGCTGCTGAGTATAAAACATCTGTGATGGATCTTTCCTACACGAAAGACCTTTTAAGCAAAACACAACCTCAGTCCTCCTGGTTCCTCTCACAGATTCACTCAATGTGATTACTACGACAGATGAAGGATGTTGGGTCCCCAGAGTATACACTTTCCTGTTCCACTAACTTTAACAACAGTTTCTAGTACTGCATGAATTCTTGCTTTCAGTTTTCTCTGGAGAAAACTGTCAAGAGGTGACAATCTATACTTCATGCTTCTCAGTACCCCTTAAGCTTAGCTTTCAGTCCATTTTTAACACGTCTTCAGCCTTTCTTCCTCTTGATCAATTTGCAGTCTAATACATGAACTTTTCAATAGACAAGACATGCCTCTTTTGTGAGCTAGTATGAAAAACAACCGATGGAAAAAGCACCCTCACGTTCGGAGTCCTAACACCAAGAGCTGTTAAGAATTACTAGTTGATTGAGATAAGCAGTAGGAGAGAAAAAACTTCAAAGACCTGTGATAAATATTTTCCCACATTGTTACCCTAGCTTAGACCATATCCAATCCATCTTTTATCTGATTTCTTTCAAGTAATTTTTATTACTTGCTACTCAGCCAAAGTGACTTTCTTCTTTTAGGTGCTAGTCTTAACAACAAGATACCACTAGTGACCAGTAAGTAGTAAGAATTGCAACTCCAACCCATAGCCCAGCTAGATGTAGGAAGAGTGACTCCTTTGCAAAGATCTGGAAGCTCTCGGGGAGCCCGAGAACACCACAAGTAGATAAAGCTTGTGTCATGCTGCTTTGAAACTGGTGTATATTTTTGGGAAGAGCAGTACTATAACTGAAAAGACTTTCAGATCCAAGAATTTCCAGTTCTACATTACCTCATTTGAAAAAAAAATAAAAATGCTAACAGTAATAACCGTAAAATGAAAAAGTAAAATGGCAACCATTATCCCTGGAATATAAAATAATGAAGAAAGTATAAAATTCTAAGTAAAAGAAGTTACGAGATTTTCACTGAAACGTGGGCTATAGTTACTTCAGTGTAATTGTTACTTATATACATGCTACCCAGACATTGTTATCCACTGCAATTCTATTAGTGTGCAGAGTGAAATAATCTCATACATTTACCAATATTGGTATGTCTGAGTCACCATCTCACACAGGTCCAATTGAGCAAGACAGGAAGGAATATTATTTATTTGATATGATATATTTTTAATTATTATTTATTCTATAGTATTTCTCATTAGGTACAAAATTCTCTGTTAACATTTATTCTGTTTAAATCTGAAAGGCTGCCTACACCTCATTAACGACTTATTAAGCTGTTTATTTCTATCCTAGAGGTCTGCAGTACAATACATGCTTTATGCAGTATAGCAACTCCTTGTTTAATTCTTACTTAATCTCTCCTGTGTGTTGTATTGCAATGCAGAGATTTCATTTGTGCTAAACTAAGATCACATTTTTGTTTAAACAATGACATTGGCCCGTGATTTACTTGATCTTGATTAAGTTCCATGTGATGGTATCATTTTCTGTTTACATAATCTATTGCATTTTCTGTGTAACTATATTACATTTTCTTTGTAATTATACTAATTAGCAGAAGATTAAAATATTCACATTTCTTTTTATAAAGAAAATTAACTCTTTGAAGTGATCTAGTAGGAAAATTTCTCTGCATATATACTAAGTTTATGAGCAAAAGAGTGCATATAAAATCGGTTTCAGTGACTAAGGCAGCATTTAGAACTTTTTGTTTCTGCAGCTGTTACAGTTATGAGGCTGTTTCTGTCATCTAATGAGCTGGAAGAGGCATACTTTCATGGAATAAATGATACTATGAGTAAATCGTACACTTCGTAGAGTCAATTGGAGAGGATTTTTATTCTTGTACTGCCTTATCTGGCCCAAAAGAACACTGGTCACTTGAATCTCCGATTGAGAGGCCTTATTAAAAAAGAGAGCAAAAGCAAAACAGTTAATGATACCAAGATTTCAAAAGTTCGGAGCAGGTAACATCAATTATTGTTGATAGGTACTTGACTTTCATGCAACTGCCATCTACTTCATCCTCTCCTAAAGAGATGCTTGATTTCAGCAGCAGTGAACAAATAGTACGTGATGATTTATTTCATGTTCTCCTTGTAGTCTTCCAGTATTTTGTTCTTGCTTTCACTATGCAAGGAGCACCAGTACAAAAATGATTCCTGTAATTGTAAAATGGCATTACTATTCCTTTGTAAAATCTGGAAGCAATGAAGATCATATGAGGAGAAACACAATAAGCCCTGTTTATCTTCCAA